>NC_057804.1:526840076-527079113 GCF_018294505.1 Triticum aestivum | reverse complement strand
GGAGCTGCCCGCCACCACCCAGCCCGACCTCGCCGGAGGTAATAGCCGCCGCCGCCGCTGGTTTTCTCTAAAAAACCGATCGGTTTTTAGAAACCCTAGGTTTAGTTCTTAGATCATTTTGTTTTTTTCCGGTTTAGTTAAATAGCGGACGTTCGTCCGTATGTTTGTTTTAACGAACGATGTTCATCTGTTAGCCGCAGACAGCGAACGTTCGTTCGTTAGCCTATTCGTCTAGTTTTTCTTTTTCCAGGTTTTTTGTGCGATTATTTTCGATCGCGATTTCTGCCCTGATCTTCATTTTAGTTTATCGTTTTGCTCGTTTATTCGATTCAGGTGATTCAAGCGCCTAGATCTTCGCCTCGAAGCCCTCTTTCTATTTAACCAACTTGAACAAGATTTCGGTACTGTAAAATTTGACTTTAGTCCAGATTAGTAAATGGATCTTGTTTCTTTTGTAGTTTGAGTTTTGTTGCTCCGTTTGATTTGATTCTTTTTGCAAACCAGAGTTCTTCAGTTGAACTTTCTGGTTAGATCTCTTATTTGAGTTTTACCCATGCTTCTAGTTAAGTGCTTCTGTATGTTATTGTTTGTTTGCGATAGAGTGCCCGGAGTGTGAAGCATGCTACTACGAGTCTCTAGGTTTTGAGGATCATCAGCAAGGCAAGTAACACTTTGATCATACCTCTTTACTACTCAGTTTTTCTGCATTAGACCAATCCTCAAACATTGCATGGTTAGGATCTGAATAACATGTGGGTTTGGGAAGTAGATGATGAGGTAGAACCTATTGCCATGTTTACTATCAAACCTTTGGGAGTTACTTCTACGTTATGCTTATGTTGCTATGCTATGCTCGTAGACGTGGTTTGGGTGAGTGTATCCATGACAGATGTGAGTATTGTTAATTAATGGTTAACTTAAGGTGGCTACTTAAATACACATCTGGGTGGATTGGTTGAGGCACCCTGGAGTACCCAGTGGTTGTCAGGGCACCTGGAGAATCCAGTGTTGTCCTAGGATATCCCGGAGTACCCGTGTGATCATCCTATGGTTTGCCACCGAGACTCAAATGGATCATAAGATTATTCATGCTAGAAACTTCTGTGAGCAGCCACAAGCCAATATGGGCTCTGGCATAGTTGAGTAAGTTGCGTGAAACTCTTGAAGAGGTAGACTAGCAAATGTAGTGGGTTGTAGGTGGTACTGTCTACCCAGAGTAGAGAGTCAATGCTTCAGAAAGACTATGTCTCGAATCTCCGACCATGGATGTGTTTGAGTCTTGTGGGGAAAAGTGCGCAAACCTCTGCAGAGTGTAAAAACTAATCATGGATAGCCGTGTCCCCGGTTATGGACATCTTGAGTATCTGGTTCTTAGACTATCATGTTGATCTCATCACTCTAAATTAATTTGATTGGGTTAATGATGATGCTTAATTGGGATTGAGTTGGAGGAACCTTCTCAATGTTTATCAACCACCATGATAGTTAAATAAAATTTATTCCTTTGTTGTAGGGAAAAATTGGCTTTATGCAAAACTGTAACCATAGAGCTTTCCACCAACCATATATGCATGTAGTGATAGCATTCATTTTGTTCATTACTCTTATGTGTTACATTGCCATCATATTCCTTGTGATGACCCGTTTCGGGCTGCAACATTTCATGTTGTAGACTTTTCAGACGATGAGTAAGGTGCCATAGGTCGTTGTCATTCACTCAGCTATGTCGATGGAGTTAATGGACTCACTTTATCTTCCAAGCCTTCCACTGTTATCGTTTTTAGATGGCCTTAAGCCATATTATTGTAATAAGTTCTCTTTTGAGACATTCGATGTAATAAGCGTGTGATTGAAACTCTGTTATAAATCCTCAAGTACTATGCATGTCATCATTACCGATCCAGGGATGACACTGATGCACAGAGACTAGACTGTCTGAGGTCTGGTTGCTACAAGATGGTATCAGAGCACATGCTGACTGTAGGACACGACCACTAAGCTAAAACCCTAGATCACTACTCTCTTCTCATTTCTGACTCCTCTCCTTTTCTACTCTATAGGATGGCGAATGCAAGGAACAAGTTTACACAACTGGATGAAGACACTCCTTTTGGACGACACTTGAAGGAAGCTACTAGGTAACTGAACATTGAAATACCAAGCTTTACCGGGACCTACATCGCCACTTTACCAGAAGAGGAGCGTTGGATGATTCGAGTTCAAGTTCCAGGAAGAACATTCATGCCAGTCACTAAGCCCATAGAGTTTTCTTTTGATGCACCAACCTGGAGTCTAGGAAAGAGCAAGGCAGCCCACATCACCATGGGACGCATTGGAGAAGTTTACCACAAGGATCTTAAGGATACTATCTACCAGATTGTGGGCGCCAAGATGAGCAATGGGAGATGATCGGCACCAGGAAGGACAGGTCCATTGCAGCTTTCATCCAAGAGTTAAACCAGCACATTCGTGACCAGGAGAATCAGATGTGTGCAGGCATGATAGATTTGAAGAAGGCAATGACCAAGATCACGGAGCTAGAGGAGGAACTCAAGTATACACACGACAGATATGAGGAGGAAATGATGATACTCATGGAGAAGAATGACGATCTAACAAGGAAGCTAGGAGTATTCATGGGAGACCCCGCGCCAGGAGGAGAAGACGATGATTCCAAGGACATACGCTCAGAGGACTACATCATCATCGACGACACCGACTCAGACCCTGACGATAGCGATGATGACTATGTTGATGAAGCTGGAGCAGATATCATGGAGTCTTCCACCAATTAAAAACTTCTAGTCGACCACCATATCAGTAGTAGTATTCCCCCATGTATATAGTATAGCCCGAGCACTTTTGTAACGATAGTTAGACCGATTGTATGCCCTTGTTTGAATTGATTGAAGTGATATGATTGTGTTTGTCTCATGTGCATATGGGTAGTGTTTTCCCTTTAGACCTCATTCTATTCTGTTTTCTCACCTTTTCTAAATCCATCAGATGCCTCCGAGACGTGACAATGGATTTGCTTTCCCACCGGAGCTCACTCAGTTGATCCAGCAGCAGAATACCCTGATGTAGCTACTAGTCTAGAATCAGAACCAGGGGAACAACAACAACAACAACAACCCACCACCACCACCACCACCTGTTGATCACTTAGCCCATTTTCTAAGGCTGAATCCGCCGGTGTTCTCTAGTAGCACCGAGCCGATTGTTGCAGATGATTGGCTCCGCAAGATTGGAAGGGAGCCGACCACTGCAGGATGCACATATGCGGAGAGAGTGTGTTTTACTGCACATCAGCTTGATGGACCTGCAACATCATGGTGGGAGAATTTCACAGCCACTTACCCCATCGACACTGTCACATGGGACCAGTTCCAGCAGGCTTTCCGCACTGCCCATGTTTCAGCAGGAGCTATGGCCATGAAGAAGTGTGAATTTCGCAATTTGCACCAAGGAGGACGCACAGTGGGCCAATATGTGGATGAGTTTAGTAAGTTAGCACGTTATGCCCCAGATGACGTTGCTACAGATGCCGCTAAGCTGGAGAAGTTTGTGGAAGGACTGAATGATGAGCTGAGTATGTAGTTGATGGTGGCAGCCTTCAACAACTACCAGGAGTTGGTAGACAAAGCTCTCATGATTGAAGGGAAGCAGCAGCAGATTGACAACCGCAAGAGGAAGTATGGACAAGGGAAGTTCAATTCAGGAGCTCAGCAGAGGCCCTATTTTACCCCGAACTCGGGAGGACACATTCACCACAACCATGGAGGCCATAATTCAAATGGAGGAAGTTCGCATAACCATAGTGGCCCCAAGAATGGGAATGGGAATGGAGGAAGCAACGACCAGAACCGTTCCAACCCAGCAACGCCCGCCAAGAAGGATCTAAGTCACATTACTTGTTTCAAGTGCGGGAAGAATGGACATTACGCCACCGAGTGTTCTGAAGCAAATAATGGAAATGGCAATGGAAGCTCTGGGAAGAAGCCCAACCGTTTCAACAGGGGACAAGTGAACCACGTTAGTGTGGAGGAGGTTGAAGTGCAACCCGATGCAGTTATAGGTAAGTTTTTGGTTAAGTCATTTACTGCAATCATTCTTTTTGATACTGGTGCATCGCATTCATACATATCAAAGGGATTTGTGGATAAGTATAACCTGCCACCCCAAGCCCTTAGGTCACCCATGTTAGTAACTGAGGGAGTCCTGGATTAGGGGGTATCCGGACAGCCGGACTACATACTTTAGCCGAACTGTTGGACCGTGAAGATACAAGACTCAAGACTTCGTCCGTGTCCGGATGGGACTCTCCTTTGCGTGGAAGACAAGCTTGGCGATCCGGATATTAGATCTCCTTCTTTGTAACCGACTCTGTGTAAACCCTAGCCCCCTCCGGTGTCTATATAAACCGGAGGGTCTAGTCTGTAGAAGGACGATCATAATCATCATAGGCTAGCTTCTAGGGTTTAGCCTCTACGATCTCATGGTAGATCAACTCTTGTAATACTCATATCACCAAGATCAATCAAGCAGGAAGTAGGGTTTTACCTCCATCGAGAGGGCCCGAACCTGGGTAAAACATCGTGTCCCTTGCCTGCTGTTACCATTAGCCTTAGACGCACAGATCGGAACCCCCTACCCGAGATCCGCCGGTTTTGACACCGACATTGGTGCTTTCATTGAGAGTTCCTCTGTGTCGTCGCTACAAGGGTCGATGGCTCCTTCAATCATCAACAACAACGCGGTCCAGGGTGAGAATTTTCTCCCCAGACAGATCTTCGTGTTCGGCGGCTTCGCACTGCGGGCCAATTCGCTTGGCCATCTGGAGCAGATCGACAGCTACGCCCATGGCCATCAGGTCAAGTTCGGAAACTTGAACTACACGGCCGATATCCATGGAGACTTGATCCTCGACGGATTCGGGCCTACGCCGAGAGCGCCGAACAGTCACGACGAGCACGGTTTGGACCTGCCGTAAGACAATACTCGGGATATCGCACCCGCAAGAGCTCCGGTCCTAAATCCGGGGCAGAGCGCGTCGTCCGAGGACGGGAGGATAGACCCCGCCCCAGAGGCAGCACACTCATCAGCGGTAGAGCCGAACACAGACTCCTCCCCCAAGGAAGTCTGTGTCACCAGACCCTCGGACTTGTGTCCGGCTGTAGGTTCTAGACCGCGCGCCCTCGAGCCCGCCGAATCTGGATGGGCTTCGGTAATGGAGTTCGCCGCTGCGGATATCTTCCAGCACTCGCCCTTTGGCGACATGCTGAATTCATTAAAGTCTCTCTCTTTGTCAGGAGCCTCTTGGATGAACTATGTCCGGCTCGAGGGGGAAGACGGCGACGAATAAATTCGTTGCCCACCCACCACCCACTTCATAGCCACTGTCGATGACGTAACAGACATGCTTGACTTCGACTCCGATGACACCGACAGTATGGACGTCGGCGCAGGGGACGATTCCGAACCACCGCCCATGGGGCGCTGGACTGCCACCTCATCATATGATATATACATGGTGGACATGCCTAAGGAGGACGATGGCGACAAAACGGAGGATAAAACCCCCGGACAAAAGCCAAAACGACGACGCAGACGCCGCTCTAAGTCCAGCCACAACAAAAATAGCGATAACAGCACTAGAAAGATCGACACCCCAGTCAACTCCAAAGGCAACAACAATCATATGGACCCAACGATGGAGCAGGATGAGCCAGGTCACGCCGAACACAGCCCGGAGAGTCCGCCCGCAAGCTTTGGAATAGATTCCTCACTAAGAAGAATCAAATTGTCGATTGTCCGGACACCGAAGCCCTAGCGGCCTTCAAGCACAGTATCTGGGATGAGTGGCTAGCCCGACACCTCGACCAAGAAAAGCCGAGGACAATGGCAGCCTTAACAAGCCTTATGACCCGCTTTTGCACGGGTGAAGACAGCTGGCTAGCCCGTAGAGGCACTAGCGACCCAGGCACATCCGAAATCAGGGATGGCAACGGGAAGCCACGGCGCAATAAAAAAAAGCGTCGAAACAAGGAAGAAAGTCCGGACAACACAGTGGTCAACACCGGATTCAGGGGCTCTTGACCCGGTCAACAAAAGAAGCCATTTAAAAGCAGCAAAGAGGGACCGTCCGGCCTGAACAAAGTCCTGGACAGACTATGCCAAATTCATGGTACCCCCAAAAAACCTGCGAACCACACTCATAGAGAATGTTGGGTCTTTAAGCAGGCCGGCAAGTTAAATGCCGAACATAAGGGAAGGGAAACACCAAGTGGAGACGAGGATGAGCCTCGCCAGCCAAACACTGGGGGACAGAAAAATTCCCACCAGAGGTAAAGACAGTAAACATGATCTACGTGACTCACATACCCAAGAGAAGGCGCAAACGCGCGCTCAGAGACGCATACGCTGTAGAGCCCGTCGCCCCCAAACTTAACCCCTGGTCAGCCTGCCCGATCACCTTTGATCACATGGACTACCCAACTAGTATGCATCACAAAGGATCGGCTGCCTTGGTGCTCGACCCAATAATCAACGGATACCATCTCACTCGTGTCCTCATGGACGGCGACAGTAGTATCAATCTAATATACCAGGACACTGTCCGCAGGATGGGGATAGACCCATCCAGAATCAGCCAAAGTAACACCACCTTTTAAGGGGTGATACCAGGCGTTGAGGCCCGCTGCAGGGGCTCCCTCGTATTAGAGGTGACATTCGGCTCTCCAAACAACTTCAGAAGCGAAGAACTACCCTTCACCATCGCTCCCCTCCAAAGTGGTTATCATGCATTGCTCAGGAGAACAGCCTTTGCCCGCTTCAACGCAGTACTACACTACGCCTACCTTACACTCAAGATGCCTGGTCCACGTGGCGTCATCGCCGTTAACAAAAATATAGAGCGTTCCTTACGTGCAGAAGAGTATGCGGCGGCTCTAGAAGCCGGACACTAAGCGGCCTCTAATATCAGAACGCATGATTGGTCGTTAAGACCACGGACACGGTTAGACGAGTCCGGCACACCATCATCGGCAACAACCCAGATAAACTCGAGCTGGGTGCTATACATGTAATCCCATAAAGGACACCAGGGGCTACAAATATTCAATAAAACCCACCTTTTTGGCTTGACCATATTAACAGTCCAATGTCTTACACTTCTACTATCCATTGATAATAACCAACTCTTCGCATGCTTAGGTCACACTCTTTTACATGAGTCTTCCTTTTTACAGACACCATTCGTGCGATACCCTCCCAGGACAGGGCACAATGGAGACAAAGGCGCAGACGTGTAGAAGGGCCCTGCTCAAAGGTTTCTCTTTAGATTAAGCCCCTGTGTAAATCTTCTTTATCGTCTCTTGTTGCTCGACATCCCATGGGTATTCTATACACCCACAAGGGACACTGGCGTGATTGCCATTTAGCCACGACAGACTACCGCACGTACCTAGAAATATAGGGTTCATAATCAAGGGCGCCACTCAGCCCAGTATATGTTTTAAAGTCTGAATACCCTCGGGAGTGTTCGGCGTCGCGAGTTTGGCCTTATATGCATCAGCTCCGAATCATGTCTTTGGTCAAATGTTGGGTTTTCCCGGCTCCTGGGTTTGCTGCCTTACGTTCCGTTTTTATCGGCTAAGGCGGCCAAAGGAGAACTACTGCAATTGTGCCCTGGTTATTCCGGATGAGCACCTCAGTAGAGAAAGCCAAAAATTGACTATCATGATATAGCGAGAGACTGGTCAACCACTCGAGGACTCATCGGAATCTTTAGGGTTCCTCCGCATTAACGAAGGGTCGTTCCCCAGTCATGTACACACATGCCCGTATCCGGATGCATGCGAAGGTACCAGGGGCTACATAGTAGCCCCACCGTCAAACTCCTATGGCTAAGTGAAAGTGTTAAAGCTATATAGTCCGGTTGCCTAGTTCGACATGCGATCACCTCCTTAACGGACCAAGACGTTGGATCAAGTGTGATTACACATCTTTTTGCGAACACCCCCGCATTGTATGCATGGGGGCTGAAGCCAACGACTGCTAACTTTCAGGGTATATATACATCAAACGGCCGCACTGGAGGCACAATAACACTTTTCGGCAAAAGTATAAATATAGCCTCTATAATTAAAATACAATTGTTTTTACAATGGAAAGATTTGTCACTCGAACATGACATTCTTCGAGCACTGAGCCTCTATTAAGCGAGCACCTTCTGTTACTTGCTCCAAGTAGTGCTCGGCTGGATCCTGGCTTCCCGTCGGATTCTGGGTTGCAACGATGGTGGCCTCCATATCTGTCCAATATGTTTTAACATGGGCAAGAGCCATCCGCGCACCCTCTATGCACGCCAACCTCTTCATGGCATCAATTTGTGACACGGCACCAAGGAATTGTTGCACTAAAGCAAAATAACTGTCCGGCTTCGGCCCCTTTGGCCACAAATGGTCTATTACAGACCTCATTGCAAGACCGGACAACCTATGGAGCTCGGGCACAGCGGCCATCCTTTCACTCTATGGCAACGGGCGCGTTGGAGCACTGAATTGCGACCAGAACAACTTTTCCACTTCATTATCCTTTTGATCCTCGAAAAACTTGGCCTCATCAGCCGTACTCTTTGCCAGATTCGCATACGCATCTGCAGGGCTCCAGCACCGATCTAGAGGAGCGTACTTTGGATCTAAGAATTTCATCCACAACAAAGAGGGGTTTCCAGCCGCGATTTCTTCGGCCTGTCGAAGCTCCTCCCGCGCATCCCTAATTTCGGAACGCGTCTCCTTGGCCGCATCAAGGGCCTTCTTCAGGTCAGCCGAATTAGCCTGATTCTCCTTTTCAAGGAGCTCATACCGGACGGCGGCGTTTTTTAGCTCCACAGCCATCTCGGCTATTTTATCTTTGCTTCGGTGATGAGCAGCCTATTCGGCTCTCAACTCATCGACCGCCTTTAGGGCAGCCGCATTACTAGCCCGGGCTTGTTCCTTGGCTAGGGCGAGCTCCACCCTCAGGGCCTCCACGGCAGCGGCTCCGCCTGCAGCCAAAGCATATCATATTAACACTATGCTCCTCTTAATATTTCCTATAAAAACAAGTAAAACAAAGCACATACTCTGTGACTCGTTGAGCCGCTCGTTCACAAGTGTGATGTCGGCATCTACAACTTCAATCTGTCGCCTCAGTTCGGCGACTTCAACGGACCGGTCGGCTGCCGGACTCTTAGCCACCTGCACACGAATACAGTGCGATCATTACTTAACAATGTGATCCTCCGTTTGCCGCCTAGGGCTGGCAACCAAAGTCTCAGGGGCTACTATCTATACGGGGCACACCTAGCGCGTGCGCCACAATCAAAAAATTACGTATTTCATTACGTACCTCAAAGCCTTTGAGCAGGCTCGTAAAATCTTCATTCAACCCGCTGGTGGCGGATGAAATCTTCTCAAGCACCATGCTCATTAATGAACGGTGATCCTCTGAGAGAGCAGCTTGCTCCAGAAGGCCCGTCAATGTGTCCGGCCGGTCGCCGAACTATGCTGGACCCTTCTTATCGCCCCCCGTGGGAGCCGAACGCTCCGAGCTCAGGGCGGCCGAAGTACTAGCTTCTGGCCTCAGCAAATCTGGACTCCTCCGTGACGACACCTCGGGGTCGCCTGCCCCATGAGGCGGAGAGGCTGGTGGGGTTTCACTCTCCATCATCTCCGGAAGGAGATCCCCCGAAGACGAACTCTGTCGAGAAGAGCTGCTAGCCGGACTACAAAGAATGGATCCTAGTTATTGTTCTCGGAGGAGGAAGCAATAGCTTTGTATTTACGATTAACTTATAGCTCGGCTGAGGGCTGGCCCGTTTGCGGGCATAGCACGGTGAGGACGCCCTTCGGGAAAGGGCCCCCTGGTGAAGTTTTCTTCCCTTGTCTGGGCACCTCCATCTCCAAGTCTTCGGAGGCGGCCCTCTTCTTCCCGCGGGGGGAGGAGACCTTAGATTCCCCTCCCCGACTATCCTCCTTTGTGGAAGTAGTAATTCCCCTGGTTTGGACATATAATGTGTGAAGTTCTGCTTCTTTGTTCTTCCCTTCGTCTTTCCCCGAGGGCACTTGACTTAGCACACGACTAAGCATCCTGGCTATGGCAGGACTAGGCGAGCCTTCGGGAAGTGGCACCGGACACCTGATTCTCTTCGCCTTGCTGAGCCATTCCTGGCCGCGGATGGTTTTCAGAATAATGTCATGATAAATATGAACGAAGTGTTCGGTTTCCGGGTTACTTACTCGGGTATCTGGGCGGTTGCAGCTCAGGCCCGCATCCTCGATGGTGTCCGGTCACTTTACTTGTGGTCCAAAGAATAACTTACACATCCCTTCAAGCGTCATGCCGTAGAAGTGCAGAATAGTCCGCAAACCTTCCAGATTGAACTTCCACATCCGGAGAGGCCGACATTTGCACAGCAGGATCCGTCAGACTAGCATTACCTGAATTACGCTGACAAGGCCGATGTCCCTCTCAAGAAGCTCCCGAATGCGGCTCTGCAGTGTTGGTACATCATTAGCAGGCCCCCAATCTAGTCCCACATTGGCCCATGACGCCAGTTGAGGTGGAGGGCCCGAACGGAAGTCGGGGGCAGCCACCCACTTTGTGCCTCTGGGAGCCATGACGTAAAACCACCTCCGCTGCCATAGATCGAACACCTCCGGGAAGAAGCCCTCTGGCCATGGGGCGTCGGCGTTCCTACTTATTGCAGCCCCTCCGCACTCCGTGTGTCGCCCCTCAATCATATTCGGCTTCACATTGAAGGTCTTGAGCCATAAGCCGAAGTGCAGGGTGATGTGGAGGAAGGCTTCGCACACGACAATGAACGATGAGATGTGAAGGATGGCGTACGGAGTTAGATCATGAAAATCTAGCCTGTAATAGAACATGAGCCCTCTCACAAAGGGATCAAGGGTGAAACCTAAGCCGCGGAGGAAGTGAGAAACAAATACGACGCTCTCGTTAGGCTCGGGAGTAGGGATGACCTCCCCTGGAGCAGGAATCCTGTGCTTGATGTCGGCGGTTAGATATCTGACCTCTCTAAGCTTCGCAATGTCCTCCCCTGTGACAGAGGAGGCCATCCACCGGCCTTGAAGGTTGGATCCAGACATGATTGAAGATCCGAAGTGCTTAAGCTTGGGCTTCGGGTGTTGGAACTCGAGATGCAGAAAGGCGCAAGCATGGTAGAAAAGAGGGATAGGCCTCGACCTCTCTATAAAGGGGGTGAATATCAAGCGTCCTCAGTGTAACCGCTTGGGACTTACCTAAAAACATGGAGTCATACCAACAGCCGTCGTGGGGTTGCACGCGCCCGTATTAATGGAGGATCCCGCGATAAGGGGAACACGATCTCTGCTTTGGCAAGGCGTGCCAATAAAACCACCTCGCAACGTGTGTCGAGGCAGGCCGAGAAAAACGGTTCATATTGAGCCAGGCCACGGCGTAAGGGCACACGTAAAAAAATTGTCAGCAGATCAGATTTGTGAAGTGTTATGCTCTCTACGGTGGTGTGCGGAAATTATCTCACAGAGCCGGACACGATCCTCAATTTACTTTGGAGTATTCGGAGAAGGAACCCGCCTTGCAATGCCGAAGAAAAACTGCGCGCCGAACTCATCGTCATTGAAGCCTGGTTCAGTCGCTACTAAGGGAGTCCTGGATTAGGGGGTATTCCGGACAGCCGGACTACATACTTTGGCCGGACTGTTGGACCGTGAAGATACAAGACTCAAGACTTCGTCCAGTGTCCGGATGGGACTCTCCTTTGCGTGGAAGACAAGCTTGGTGATCCGGATATTAGATCTCCTTCTTTGTCACCGACTCTGTGTAAACCCTAGCCCCCTTCGGTGTCTATATAAACCGGAGGGTCTAGTCTATAGAAGGACGATCATAATCATCATAGGCTAGCTTCTAGGGTTTAGCCTCTACGATCTCGTGGTAGATCAAATCTTGTAATACTCATATCATCAAGATCAATTAGGCAGGAAGTAGGGTTTTACCTCCATCGAGAGGGCCCGAACCTGGGTAAAACATTGTGTCCCTTGCCTCCTGTTACCATTAGCCTTAGACACACAGATCGGGACTCCCTACCCGAGATCCGCCGGTTTTGACACCGACAGTAACCTCACCAGGAGTAGAGTATATGGCTAGCCTATGGTGTGATCAGTTACCATTAAGGATTGGTAACTACGTGTTTCCCTCAGAACTAATCATTATGGAGTCACAAGGACTGGATGTAATATTAGGCATGGATTGGTTATCAAAGTATGGAGGGAACATTGACTGCGCCAGTAAGTCAATTATGCTCACCACCCCAGAAGGAAGAAGGATCAAGTATGTATCTCGGCATGTCCCAAAGAGGATACAAGTGAATTCCTTATCAGGAGTTGTACAGGAGGAAGTACCAGTGGTGAAGGATTTCCCTGACGTATTTCCAGAGGAGTTGCCAGGCATGCCTCCGGATAGAGACATTGAGTTTTCGATTGAGCTTTTGCCAGGCACAGGGCCAATATCTAAGAGACCGTATCGGATGCCCGCAAAGGATTTGGAGGAAATTAAGAAGCAGATTAAGGAGTTACTGGATAAAGGTTATATTCACCCAAGTTCGTCACCTTGGGGATCCCATTACTTCTAGTGGAGAAGAAGGATGGATCATTAAGGATGGTTGTGGACTATCGTGCGTTGAATGAAGTGACGATCAAGAACAAGTACCCACTGCCAATGATCAATGATTTGTTTGACCAGTTGCAAGGAGCTAAAGTATTTTCCAAAATCGATCTGCGATAAGGATACCACCAGCTGAAGATTAGAGAGTAGGATATACCCAAGACGGCTTTTACCACAAGGTATGGGCTATATGAGTATATCGTTATGTCATTTGGTCTGACTAACGTGCCTGCCTATTTCATGAACATGACGAACAAGGTGTTTATGGAGTTTTGGATAAGTTCGTCGTGATGTTCATTGATGATATATTAGTCTACTCGAAGAATGAAGAGGAGCATAAGGAGCATTTGCACTTGGTTCTCGAGAAGCTCAGAGAACATCAGTTATATGCCAAGTTCAGGAAGTGTGAATTTTGGTTGAAAGAAGTTGGATTCCTCGGACATGTTATATCTGGAGAAGGAATAGCAGTAGACCCCACCAAGGTTGTCACTGTGACCAAATGGGTAGCACCCACGTCGGTTGGAGAGATCCGGAGTTTCCTTGGACTCGCAGGATACTACAGGAGGTTCATCGAGAATTTCTCTAAGATTGCAAAGCCCATGATGGAGTTGTTGAAGAAGGACACCAAGTTCAATTGGACTGAGGATTGTAAGGCTAGTTTTTAGGAGTTGAAGAAACATTTGGTTATATCCCCAGTGTTGATTCTTCCAGATCAACATAAGGATTATCAAGTGTATTGCGACGCTTCTCATCGAGGACTTGGAGCAGTGCTTATGCAGGAGGGAAGAGTTGTTTCATATGCCTCACGACAACTCAAACCCCATGAGTTAAATTATGCTACACACGATTTGGAGTTAGCAGCTGTAGTGCATGTGTTGAAGACATGGAGACATTTTCTCATCAGAAACCATTGTGAGGTGTACACAAATCACAAGAGTTTGAAGTATATCTTCATGCAGAAGGAGTTGAATCTCAGGCAGAGGAGATGGTTGGAGCTCATCAAAGATTATGATATGAAGTTACACTATCATCTCGGAAAGGCTAATGTAGTAGCCGATGCATTGACTCGCAAGAGTCATGTCAACACACTTACAAACAGAGGATCACCCAAGGAGTTAGGAGAGGATCTTCGCGAGCTATGTTTGGAAATAGTTCTCGAAGGTTATGTAGCAGCATTGGAAATTCAGTCTACTTTGATGGATAAGATTAGTGAAGCTCAGAAGACTGACAAGGAGATTGCCGAGATAAAGGAAAGAATGAGAAAAGGAAAGGCTAAAGGATTTTGTGAGGACGAGCACGATACCTTATGGTTTGAGGATCGCGTATATGTGCCTAATGACCCCCAGATCAGGAAGTTGATTCTGTAGGAGGCCCATGATTCGGCATATTTGATTCACCCAGGAAATACCAAGATGTATCTGGATTTGAAGGACAGTTTCTGGTGGACCGGAATAAAGAAAGATATTGTGGAGTATGTAGCAGTATGTGATGTATGTCAGAGAGTAAAGGCAGACATCAGAAGCCAGCACGTTTGCTACAACCATTGCTGATACCCAATGGAAGTGGGACAAGCTAGGCATGGACTTTATCACGGGATTGCCCAAGACTCGTTCAGGCTTTGACTCGATATGGGTTGTAGTCGATCGGTTGATGAAGGTAGATCATTTCATCCCAGTGAAGACCACTTGCACTAGTGCTAAGTTGTCAAAGATATACATGACCAGGATCGTATGTATGCATGAAGTTCCAAGGACCATTGTATCAGATAGAGGAACCCACTTTACCTCAAAGTTCTGGATTCAGTTGCATGAGACTTTGGGTACCAGGCTAGAGTTTAGTACAACCTTTCATCCACAGACAGGCGGACAAACCGAGAGAGTCAATTAGATTCTGGAGGACATGTTGAGAGCTTGTGCGCTAGATTATGGATCTAGTTGGGACGACAATTTGCCATATCCAGAGTTCTCTTACAACAACAGTTATCAAGCCAGTTTGAAGATGGACCCTTTCGAAGCTTTGTACGGAAGGAGGTGCAAGACACCATTATTATGGGATGAAGTTGGATACCGTCAGTCGTTTGGACCAGATTTGATTAAAGAGTCTGAAGAGAAGGTTAAACTGATTCATGATAGACTCAAGGTATCCCACTCGAGGCAGAAGAGCTATGCGGATTCCAAACGCAAGGAGACAGTTTACGAAGTCGGAGACAGAGTGTATCTTCGTGTGTCCCCACTTCGAGGAGTTAAGCGTTTTGGAGTTAAGGGAAAGTTAGCACCACGTTTTGTGGGACCATACAAAGTTTTAGAATGTATGGGAGAAGTTGCTTACAAGCTGGAATTACCAGAAGGATTGTGAGGAGTTCACAATGTGTTTCACGTTTCCCAGTTGAAGAAGTGCCACACAGAGATGGCCGATATTCCTCTGAGAGATACAGTGCCACTGGAAGCGATTCAGTTGGATAGCGATTTGACCTACGAGGAGAAACCAGTAAGGATTCTCGAGTTTGCCAGCCGAGTCACACGCAGCAAAGTTATCAAGTTCTGCAAAGTTGAGTGGAGCCACCATACCAAGGATGAAGCCACCTGGGAACGAGAGGAAGACCTACGGAAGGACCACCCGCACCTATTTTCTAGCCAACCCGAATCTCGAGGGCGAGATTCATCTTAAGGGGGGTAGGTTTGTAACATCCCAAATTTTCAATTTGGAATGTTATACATTAGATCATCATTGCATATCATATTTTATTGCATTTTGGTTGATCCTAAAAATTCTACGCAACTCAAGGACCCGCGAAGAGAGTTGGGGATTTCGTTATTTTCATATTTGAGTTTTCTCAAATCTTGAAAAGAGGATCATTTGGTTTTAATTATTTTTCTCTTCAAATATTTCTTATATGAAAATAAAAGAGAGGGGATAAAATGACTTCTCCAAAGTAAAGAAATATTGGAGGAAAAATATTTAAATCAAATAAGAATTTTATTCAGAGTTTTATTGCTATTTTATTTGAATTAGGAAAAAAAATGGTTTTTCAAAATTGCATTAGGGCCCCAAATAAATGTTCAATTTGTCCGCAATATTATTAGAGGACCGTGAAAATTTATTTCGGGATTTTTGGACTCCGTTTAGTATTTCTTTTATTAGTTTTTCTGCGTCAGGATTATTTAAAAAAGTTACCACCTTACCAGGCCGCGTCCGACCTAGACACTGTACCCGGCCGGCCCTTTAAAGGCCGCAGTTGGACCCCCCCACCGCCAGCCCGTCCCGCCACCCTGCCGGCCCCGGACCCTAGCGCCACTGCCGCCATTTCCGCCGCCGCTGCGCGAAGCCGCCGCCGCCGCCGCCTGTCGCCGCTCCGCCCCGCCGACCCCGCCGTCGAAGCCGCTCGCTGCCGCCGAGCCCGACCTCGCTGGAGGTAATAGCCGCCACCGTCGCCACCAGCTTTTTCTAAAAAACCGATCGGTTTTTTTAGAAACCCTAGGTTTATTTTTTAGATCGGTATGTTTTTTTCCGGTTTAGTTAAATAGCGGACGTTCGTCCGTATGTTCATTTTAATGAACACTATTCATCTGTTAGTCGCAGACAGCGAACGTTCGTTCGTTAGCCTGTTCTCTAGTTTTTCTTTTTCCAGGGTTTTTCTGCGATTATTTTCGCTCGCGATTTCTGCCCTGATCTTCGTTTTAGTTTATCTTTCCGCTCGTTTATCCGATTCAGGTGATTCAAGCGCCTAGATCTTCGTCTCGAAGCGATCTTTTTGTTTAACCAACTTGAACAAGATTTTGATACTGTAAAATTTGACTTTAGTCCAGATTAGTAAATGGATCTTGTTTCTTTCATAGTTTGAGTTTCGTTGCTCTGTTTGATTTGATTCTTTTTGCAAATCGGAGTTCTTCAGTTGAACTTTCTGGTTAGATCTCTTATTTGAGTTTTACCCGTGCTTCTAGTTGAGTGCTTATGTATGTTATTGTTTGTTTGTGATAGAGTACCCGGAGTGCGAAGTGTGCTACTACGAGTCTCTAGGTTTTGCGGATCATCAGCAAGGCAAGTAACACTTTGATCATACCTCTTTACTACCCAGTTTTTCTGCATTTGACCAATCCTCAAACATTGCATGGTTAGGAGCTGAATAACATGTGGGTTTGGGAAGTAGATGATGAGGTAGAACCTATTGCCCTATTTACTATCAAACCTTTGGGAGTTACTTCTACGTTATGCTTATATTGCTATGCTATGCTCGTAGACGTGGTTTGGGTGAGTGTATCCATGACAGATATAAGTATTGTTAATTAATGGTTAACTTAAGGTGGCTACTTAAATAGACATCTGGGTGGATTGGTTGAGGCACCCTGGAGTACCCAGTGGTTGTCGGGGCAACTGGAGAATCCAGTGTTGTCCTAGGATATCTCGGAGTACGCATGTGATCATCCTATGGTTTGCCACCCAGGCTCAAAGGGATCATAAGATTATTCATGCTAGAAACTTCCGTGTGCAGCCACAAGCCAATATGGGCTCTGGCATAGTTGAGTAAGTTGCGTGAAGCTCTTGAAGAGGTAGACTAGCAGATGTAGTGGGTTGTAGGTGGTACTGTCTACCCAGAGTAGAGAGTCAATGCTTCAGAAAGACTATGTCTCGAATCTCTGACCATGGATGTGTTCGAGTCTTGTGGGGAAAAGTGCGCAAACCTCTACAGAGTGTACAAACTAATCATGGTTAGCCGTGTCCCCGGTTATGGACATCTTGAGTATCTGGTTCTTGGATTATCATGTTGATCTCATCACTCTAAATTAATTTGATTGGGTTAATGATGATGCTTAATTGGGATTGAGTTGGAGGAACCTTCTCAATGTTTATCAACCACCATGATAGTTAAATAAAATTTATTCCTTTGTTGTAGGAAAAAATTGGCTTTATGCAAAACTGTAACCATAGAGCTTTCCACCAACCATATATGCATATAGTGATAGCATTCATTCTATTCATTACTCTTATGTGTTACATTGCCAGCATATTCCATGTGCTGACCCGTTTCGGGCTGCAACATTTCATGTTGCAGACTTTTCAGACGACGAGTAAGGTGCCATAGGTCGTTGTCGTTCACTCAGCTATGCCGTTGGAGTTGATGGACTCACTTTATCTTCCAAGCCTTCCGCTGTTATCATTTTTAGATGGCCTTAAGCCATATTATTGTAATAAGGTCTCTTTTGAGACATTCAATGTAATAAGTGTGTGATTGAAACTCTGTTATAAATCCTCAAGTACTGTGCGTGTCAGCATTACCGATCCAGGGATGACACTGATGCACAGAGACTAGACTGTTTGAGGTCTGGTCGCTACACCAGATTTGGGCAGTAAGGTATGCCTCAGGATAGTGGTTATTGTGGCCAATCCAGACAACAAATAATGAACAAACCCAAGCTTATGAGTTTCCAAGGCTTTATCTGGAATTTCTTTGTACATGTTGGCCATTGAGTTGCGGTCTTTCTTCTTCTTGGCATAGACATCCAAGTCATCCTCATGCTATTCAGGGGCATTGATCAATTTGGCCCATTCATCAACTGTTGATTGGTACCTTGTACCCTCAGACATCCAAACAATTCTGCCATCTAGATAGAAGTGTGCTGTGGAGTAGAATTGCATGATGAGCTCATCATTCCACTTGGTCAGCTTCTGACCCACAAACTTGTCCACTCCACATGATCTAAAACTTTCATGCACACCTAGAAAATGATCTTCATTGTCATCAATGTATTCCCAGTCTGCCCACTTCATATCACAAACAATGGGCTTCTTGTCAAGCAAAATGGTCTCATAGAAATCCTGATGCTCCTTGGTGTGGAACCTGTAATCCACAACAGTCCTTCTCCTCATAGAATATGGATCAAACTGTCTCCAAAGTCTGAGACCTGCATCCTTCCTGATGTTCATGTCTTCTGCCACTAGATGGCTGTCATCATGATCTGGAATCTTAGGTTTGAGCTTCCTAAGCACTTGGGCTTCAACATCTTCTTCTTCAATCTCAGGTACTAGGGCCTTGTTCTTCTCAACAACTGGAATATTTATTGTGCTCCTCTTGGACTTTGAAGTTTTCGGAGCTTGAGCAGAAGCTTTGGGGGTTGTCTTGGGATTTGAAAGGGCAGCCCCAGACTTGATGGCATCCCCCATCAACTTTTGAGACTTTGATGCTGGTGCAACATCCTCTTCCTCTTCTTCTTCATCAGATGGGTGCTTCTCAAATTCTGGCATTGGATCCACCTTCTTGCACCATCTCCCTATCTTCCTTTACTTCTTCTTGCCCTCACCAGCAGCCTCTTCAGTTGACTTGGAAGTCTCAAGAGTGGAGGCACTAGCCTTTGACATGGGAACTCTCTTAGCAAGTGCCTTCTTGTGCATACCAGGTTTTGTTGCAGCAGCAGTCCCATATTCCTTCTTCAACACTTTTTTCTTGGAGCTCACTTCTTCCTCAGCAGCAACATAATCCTCATTCTCTAAGTCTGAGTTTCTCTTCTTCCTTGTCCTTGTAGCTTCCTTGGGCAAATTGCTTGGAGTGCTCCTGCTGCCATCATCATAGCTGCTAGAGGGACTAGTGCCCTCACTCATGTTCATCTGCTATTCTGACTTGTTTTGGCTATCACTCTGATCAGACATGCTGGCAAAGCAAACCGACTGCTGACCCTATGAATAGATATAGATGAGGCAGAGTGGATGAGCATAATAAAGTGCAGAGATTTTGCAAAACAAATGAGTCAAAAACTTAGTTTTAGTTTTCCACAGAAAGCATTTCGGAGCTACCGTTTCGCTAAACTCGGTGACACCGAAGCAACTTTTGGAGTCTAAACTAGTGAAATTGGTCAGGCCGAGTCACAGTTCAGTGACTCCAAGATTGCTAGGGTTTCACAGAGAGTTGAACTCGGTCGGTCCGAGATGAATTCGGCGAAAACCTAACCCTAAATTTTCGAATCCAATCTAATCTAAGGGATGTTCTTGCTGGATAGGATGATCTCGTACATGGTAAAGAACATGGCATTGACCTTGTGCTCAGAACTAGAGGTAAAAAGAATGCACAAGGGGTCGAACTCATACCCTAGTTCGGTGATGAGCTCGCTACAGCGGCAACGAAGGCATTGAAATCCATTGATGGCGACAGAAACCAGCGGCGGGAGGTTGCTGACGAAGAGAGGACGATCCGGAGACCCGAGGCGGCAGAGCAGGACACGCGCGGGATGCAGGGTTTTGGAGAACTTTCCAAAATTCAACCCGTCGGTAAATATATCCTAACACTATCGGCGTGACCGAGTGGAACAACTCGGTGGCACCGAGATGCAGAATCACAAGCGGTTACTGTAACTCGGTGTGACCGAAACGTTCTAATCAGTTGCACTGAGATTGAAAACCTAGATCAACTCAGTGAACCCAGTCAGACCGAAAAGGATGAATCAGTCAGACCGAAATGCACTGAGAGGTCTTGGAAGTTTAAGTCTATGAAGAATCGGGGACTCTGAGTGCTCCTCACACAGAGTGTTCGAATCTTACTTGATCAAACTTTATGATGTAGCATGAATAGAGTTTGAGACGAGAAAAACATAGATAGGTAGAGGAGGTTCTTAGTCATTCTTGTCCATCCATTCGTCAAAAGAAAAAGAGCCAAACAATCAAAGCAACAAATGGATGTCCTCGAATGAGTAAACTATGCAATCAACATTCTCACACAATAAAATGGCAAATGAAATATGTGACAAAGCATGCACAAACACTCTAGCATCTATCAAGCAATTGGCGATGACTAGGTCATGTATATATGAGTATATTGACTTAGGAGTCAAATGAGAACATTTGATCATAGGTCATACTCATCGTTTAAGCACAAGTGGGGTTACCACTTTTACATAAAGTATTGTTGTGTTCACACCATTAGAGTTGCTTTAGCTCAATATTTAGAGTAAAGCTCCCCTAGATGTGATATCCCCCCTAAGAGGGATGAACTAACCTTGGGTTTTGTCGATGATGACTTCATGTAGATGTTGAAGATGTGGATGCTCAATGTTGATGTAGATCATTTGGAGCAATCCATTGGAATGAGTTGCACTTTCAATACCTACACGGGTTAGTCCCACAAGGAACAAACAAAGATGTCCATGGACATAGAATGAAGTTCACACAAGATGATGTCCATGAAAGCATTAGGTTACCTTGTCCCTTGTCTTACCAACAAGAGGGTTTGTGACTCCTTGAACTAGTGCAAGATGTGAAAGTTGTTTGCACTTGTCCTTGCCAAAATGATATGAGTGAAGTGTGTTAGCGGAGTCACCCTCAAGAACTCTCTAGTTCTTGTTCTTTGGGATCCACATCAACTTGATGGGAATCCTTGGAGTTGTAATCGTACTTGATGTAGTCTTGGGAACCCACTTGACCAAGGCCTTGGGAGCTTCTTCAAATGCATCAATCTCCTCTTGAAGCTTGTCCTTGCCCTTTTGCTTGTGGTCTTGTGGTGGAAGATCATCTTGAGCTTGTGTCCCTTGGAAAGAAGTAGGATCATACTTCTCTTGTTGAGAAACAAACTTCATCTTGGGGTATTGATATTCTTCCCACTCAACTCCATTGGCATTGAACTTTCGTTCAAAACCAACACCTTGATTCTTCCAGTGCCTTCCTTGCTTGCGTACAATTTCCTCAAATTGCTTACTTTCAGCAAGGCTCTTGTAAACACCTTTCTCTATAATTCCCTTCAATAAGCTATTTTATTGCTCAAGTGTAACTTGGCTAAGAGAATCATTAGTGGAATCAAGAGAACTACTAGAAGCAACAATATTGGATTTAACATTATTATTGTTACTACTAGAGGAAGAATATTTCTTACTCTTATTGCTAGATTTTACTTGTGGCATGTAAGTAAACAAGAGTAAATGCTTGGCAATGTAAGAAGAACTTTTCTTATGAAGATCATGATCGATTGCTTTTAAGAACCCATGCCCTTGCTCAAGATTGAGATTTTCAAAGATTAGCTTCTCATGAGCCTTTAAAAGCTCTCGATGATCTTCCAATGTAGTTTCATGAGCTAACTTCAGAGCGTTTAGTTCTTTAGTTAGACGCTCAATCACCTTCTTATCACCATCACTCGTTTTATCTTGATTAATATGATTAATAGAAAGTCCATCATAGTTTTCATCACTAGAGTTGTCAACAAGTAAACCATCATCTCCTAGCAAATGATCTTCATCACTATTGAAATCAAAATACTCGAGGTGTGATACCTTTGGGCCTTTAGCCATGAAGCATCTTCCAATTCCTTAATTTGGTGAGTCAAATATGTCATAGGAGTTGGTTGACACAAGCGCTAGACCGGCAACACCTTCATCTTGAGTATATTCGGAGTCAGAGTGATAACTCCTTTCGGAGTGATGGTCGGAGTCGGAGCTGGATACCCATACACCAACATGAGCTTGATGTCTTTGTTTTGTGTAGCTCTTTGATGATTTATCATTCCTTTCTGAATCCTTGCTTCTCCGAGAGGTTCTTCATTTCATAACGATCATCTCTACTCATTCTCTCTCTTGGAGGTGATTCTTCTCTTCTACTTCTCCTTTTGGGTGAATCTTCTCTTCTTTTGTAGGGAGCCATACACTCATTGTTGTAGCAATTACGCTCACGACTCGAAGATCTTTTGTCATTGTAGGACCTTGACTTGGAACTTCTTTCCTTGCTTCTACTCTTGTAGAACATGTTGAAGTTCTTCACCATTAGGCTCAATTTCTCATTGAAGGTTTGTTTCTCACTTGATGATGTAGGAGCATCACATGAGGCTTTGTAAGCACCACTTGACTTGTTGTGAAGCTCTTCCTTATCCTTGAGTGACATCCCATGAGCAACAATTCTTCCAATGACTTTCGTTGGCTTGAGATCTTTGTAATTGGGCATCATTTGGATGAATTTGCAAAGGGTATCATATTTTCCATCCAAGGCTCTTAGGATCTTCTTGATGATGAATCTATCGGTCATCTCTTCACTTCCTAAGTTGGCAAGCTCATTTCTGATGAGAGCAAGCCTAGAGTACATTTCAGCGACACCTTCACCATCCTTCATTTTGAACTTGTCAAGCTGACTTTGAAGCACATACAATTTGGATTCCTTGACGGAGTCTGTGACTCCCGGATAATTAGGCTACAATAATCACACCCTAATGGTGCCATGTCATCGCAATTATTTTTCTAAACCTCACTTTGTTCCAAACCGAATTCAAATTCAAATTAATAAAGTCAATTTATTATTTCTTCAAATGGTAAAACAAAAACGTTCGCTACATTGCAAAAATTCACTAACTAATTTTCATGATTAATCCAACATTATTTGAAATATTAAATTGCCTCTAATCTATTTAAGATAGTAGCAAAACATTCCCAAATTAAATCATTCCTATTTAAACAAATTTTAAATGGATTCTAATAATCCTCAAACTTTTTCTAGCAGTGCTAAATAATGTAGAGTACTTGTATGTTAAAGCTCCACATTTTACAAAAGTCATTTGGTTCAAGAATTAATGCAAAACAGTAGCTGCAAATGGAAAACAGAAAAGGAATAAGGAAAAAGGAAAAAGAAGAAAGACACTATGCACTTAGGCCCAGTGCTACAGTGCATGACCCAGCCCACCTCCAGTCTCCTCCCAGCTCACGTACAGGAGAGCGGCGGTGGCCGCACGCACGCCATTCACGCGCTCGATTGATCTCGTGTCGAGCATCCAAGACCATCAGGAGAAAGATAAGACTGCCCCAACTCCAGGACAAACCCTAGTCCCCATTACCCCCCTCGTTCACTATCTTTCTCAATTTAGATCTCGCCCGTGCCGTGCTTGCCATGGACGTCATCGTCGTCGCGTCCATTGTGCTCCCCGTCGCCTGAGTAGATGTCCAGAAGGACCACCACCGTCGACTTCATCCATCCCGAGGACCAAATCGAGCGGGGACGACCTGTGCGCTCGCCATCGAGGCCATCTTCGTCGCGTACATCTCCGGCGTCCAGCATCGATTGCCGCTGCTCCGATCCACCTCCGGCCTCCCCGACCTCGCCTTCGTGCTCACTGTGAGCTCCTTCCTCGATTCCCCCTCCCCATGCTTGAGTTCCTTCCGTAGCACCGTCCCCATGTGTTGCTGCACCACTGTCCACCATGGCCGAACCTTCCTCTGCGTGCGCTCGCTTGTGCTGGCTGCCCGCGCCCACCTCTTCTGCGCCATGCCCAGACACGCCCACATCCGGCCGCCGCTCCCCGCACTCACGCCGGCAACCCCTGCAGCCCCCGCGCTCACCCCCGCGGTCGCCTCACCCACTGTCCATCTCTGCTCGTTCCTGAAGTTGTTGTTTACCCGCATGCTACTTCGTGCTGCCTTGCGAGCTGCTACTGCTCCTCCCCTGCTGCTCGCTAGCCGCTTCTGCTACCCACTGTTACTACTGCTGTTGCTACTGCACAACTGCTGGTGCTTCCAGCCTGCTACTGCTCCCGCTAGCTGCTGCTATGCACTTGCCGCTGCTATGCGTCGTTGGTTGTACTGCCATAGCTACTACTGCTATTGCTTGAGGTCGCAGGCACCTAGGCCTCATTTACGTGTCATGGCCATGGCCTTGTTCCTTTGCGTATGGCCATGTGGTGGCCACCCTATTAGTTTATTTTGGTTAGACTAATTAGTGATTAAGTATAGGCAACACTACAAAAAAAATACACTTCCGTGATGATACGTGTTTGTCATAGTAGGTCGCGTGTTTTGTTATGCATGTACATGCATGACGATTTTATGACAGAATCAAGATAGTCATACCTGTGCTATCGTAGAAGTGTTCCATGACATTACCAAAATTATCATCACGGAAGTGTCCACTTCCATGACGATAAATCGCGCATCACAGAAGTGCTTTCGTCAAGGGTGACCGACATGTGGCATCCACCGTAACGGAACGCCGTTAAGCTATCGGGTCCGGTTTTGGATCTGATAACCCGTTAGCAGCCCCGACCAATGGGGATTTTCCACGTGTAAAATCATCATTGGCTGGAGGAAACACGTGTCGGCTCACCGTTGGGACAGATGTCATCCACTCATTGGACAGAAGGCGCCTATGATACGTCGACATGTGGCACGGCCCAACAGAGGCCCATTCTTGTGAAAAAGCCGGCCATTTGACTTAGTCAAAAGGTGGAAAGCCTGTTAACGGCCTGTTCGCATATAGCCCATTTATAGCCCGGTAACCCAAGGCCCGTTACGCCCTATCCGAATTAGGCCCAGTAGCGTCATCTGGGCCATCCAATATGATTCCAGCCCATTTTCACTTCTGGCCCATGTATGGCCCATGACGTCTTTCGGCCCATATGAGGCCCTTTGTAACTCTTGGCCCATTAACGGCACGTGGTGAAACTGTCCCGTAATGAACAGTGTATCACTTTATACCCATTATCGGTCCATGGTGAAACTGGCCCGTAATGAACAGTGTATCACTTTATACCCATTAACGGCTTGTTATTCCGTTGGGCCGTTTCCAGCCCATGTTATCTTTCGGCCTTCTCAGTGCCCATTTATTCTTGGGCCCATTTCCAGCATTCGTTTACTTACGGCCCGTTACTGTCATTTCTGCTTGTGGGCTAAATTCAGCCCGAGGTTACAGTCGGCCCATTTGTGACCCGTTAATACGTTGGGTTGTTTTCATAGCGTCATCAAATACAGCCGATTAACGACGACCCGTTATGGTCGGACCATGAACAGACGATTCCAACTCTAGCCCATTTACGGCCATAATGCGGTCTGTTATTGGCCCATTTTTGGCCAACCGATCATATGGCCCGTAGAAGGCCCATTGATGATACGACCCGTAGAAGGCCCATTGTGTCTACGACCCGTATAAGGCCCATTGTTTCTACAACCCATAGAAGGCCCATTGTTTCTATGGCCCGTAGGAGGAAAATGGTAACTATAGTAAATATGTAGCCCATGGTTATTGTGGCCTAGTTTTAAAAAATAGGTTGTTGCGGCCACTAGCAAACTGCAGAAAAAGGACTGCACTGACTACAAGCAAAGAAACAAACAAGACAATAAGGAAATAAATAAGCAAGCAACTTACGCTAGGCTATCACGACTATTACACATATTACATCCACTGGGCATCAAAGTTCGCCACCAGTGCAAATATAGGGAACACAGCAGCATATAAATGCCGCAGCAAAACAAGTCCAGAACTGAAACCACTTCAGAAGAGCTCAAGAAACAATATCCTGGGTACCCATAATGCTGGCAGGATGCTTAGCAAGCTTATTAACTTTCTCTTGTTTGGCACTTAAGTCCTCCAGCACTTGTTGCTGCACCAGAAAGTGTGCATCTGAATTCTATAGGGACTTCCTCAGTCCTTCGGCTTCCTGTCGCATAACATCTGATCGATGTCTTTCAACTTGAAGTTGAGACTCAAGAAGCCGAACTGATTCAGGCAACGAGTTCAAAGAGCTGGTGCCAGCAGTAGTAGCCAGTAACTCGAACACTACATCAAGACAGTACTTTGGGGTTGTCTCAGTGTCTTCAATATAGTTTTTATCAGCTTTCTTGGAGACCAACAGGGATTTCTCACTATCTTGAACCTTATCTGCATTACATCCTTTACCATTGCATAACGGGGTACTCTTCTCCAATATTTTATCCGCATTCTAAAAGAGAAACAAACAAACACATCACAGGTTTACAATGTAGTATATGAAACTCATTTTGTAAACCAGTTCAGTAGTAAGGTGGACAGGATAACAGCATGAAACAAACATATATCTATGTAGTATGGTCACTGCATGGTCTATATCATTCTAGTTTATGTTGCCAAATCAAGATAGATATAGTTCGAATCATATCTATTTAAGACAAAGCAGCATAGACAGAATATTAGTGTGGGAAACTACACAGCAATAACAACACTTATAATGTGCATGGCATGAGAACATAACTATTTATTCAATTGAAACTGAAATCAACATAGAGAAAGTTAGAATAGCAAACACGTTAAAGAAACAGGTTTAAAACATACCTGTTGCGCCATTGGAGTTTCAATTGCACCCTTTAAATTTGAAATTAGTTGGTATGAGTAATACAGTGACGCAAGAGCAAAGTAGTATGAACCATACCTATGGAACCTGACCTGAGAACAATTCTTCTTCTGCTTTAAGCGTTGACTTGGGGTTCAGAGTGGTGGTCCTCGTGCTTTGGGCACTGCAGTTGCCTTACTAACTGCTCGTGTTTGGGTGCTCTATGGTGGAGACGGTGCTGTGTCAATAGGAACTGGGTTACTATTTGCTGGGGTTGGGGTTACAAGTGGTGTAGCTGGTTCTCTATCCAACTGGGTAGAGGTACAATCTGCATGATTCTGGGTTATGTGTGGTGGGGCTGGTTCTTGGGCAAGTACAACCATGGTTCTATCTATATCGACAGGTAGCACGATCTTTTCTGAAGACCGTGTTTTTACTCCCACAGATACTGCCATCACCCCCTCCAATTGAAATGGTTGATAAACAAGAAAAGTAATTGAATATACAGACATTGTAAGATAGACAGGTGCAATGGATAGCAGGGAAGAAAACAGGGCATGAAATAATTCACATTTATGTTGTCTAACCAAACAGAATAGCAAGACACAATTTCACATATATGATGGCTAATTAAACAGGATAGCATGACACAATTTCACATGTATGATGGTGTGGCACCCCGGCTCAGAGAAAACCGGAACGCCCCGTATTCCATCCCAGAGATCGAGATGAAGTCCTCTAGAATACGACACTGCTTAGCATAGAACAAACTAGCTCTTTATTACAATCTATTTGGGTACAAGGGTTACATCGGCATGGCGACACTACGCCTGCCACTATTGCTCTATGCAAGCAGCAGAACAACACGATGCAGCGGAAGAACTCTAGCAGCGGAACAACAACAACGATGGTGAACTCCACTCCACAGGGACTCTGGCTGGAATGCTTATCCTAGCTCGCATGAACAGAAACCACGACAAGCAAGCAATCAAATCCATTATGACCTGCAAACTGGCATGACACGCTAGGTCAGTACATTGAATGTACTTGCAAGCTCACAATAACCAGAAGCATTCAAGACAAACAACAACATAGCAATTACAGGTTAAGCAGAAATTAACATGATATCATCATAGAAACATGGCATCAACATGAACATGGTACATCTAGAACAACATGAAACTGGCATGAACAAATGAATCTGATGATACTAGCATGCAACAATATGTCCAACATGCTGTGACTATGCTAAAGTAGTACTCGTCCATTGGACTGGCTTACCAAACATGGTCATTTCTAGATCACAAGCGTGATGAACACAGAGACAAACTTGTGATCCTTACGGCGATCACAACCATGACCAATAAATGGCCTGTGATCCTTACGGCGATCACAACCCGACCAATAAATGGTCCGTGATCCTTACGGCGATCACAACCCGACCAATAAATGGCCCGTGATCCTTACGACGATCACAACCCGACCAATAAATGGCCCATGATCCTTACGGCGATCACAACCCGACCAATAAATGGCCCATGATCCTTACGGCGATCACAACCCGACCAATAAATGGCCCGTGATTTTTACGGCGATCACAATGCGACCAATAAATGGCACATGATCCTTATGGCGATCACAACCACGACCACATCTGGTCCAACTCAACACGATGGCCTTTCGGCCACCACCACAGTGCATACTTAGTGTGCATATTTATTAAGTGTTGACCCATGGTGTACCCTACTTTCGAGCATGTCCGTAACCGTGGACTCGGCTATCGATAGATTAATACACTCTGCAGAGGTAGCGTACTGGAACCACACTACAGAACCCATGGCCTCGCACTCCCATTCGGGTGGACCAATGACATTCCGACGAAACCACTTCATTGCCATGACACTCTCCCGGCCACTCCGACTCAATCCCCATCGGGCTAGTCCTGGGTGGCCCCGTGTCCACCTCAAGACACATCGACCACCGTCGTGGCCACGATCCACTCTAGGACCCGGATCCAAAAACTTAACAACGGGCACACAAGGTTATGCCTTCTTACCGGGCCAGGGTACAGCACGCCCACAACCTTCCCTAGATGGAGGCACCGACCAGAGGCACGACAATGAACCGAATTACGGTCGTCCCATACCGGCAAATGTGGTTGCACTGGGAAAGACTCGTTTCAGCGGCACCATGACCCGGTCAACAACATGTTCAAGTTGAGTTATTATCAGGTTCAACTTAAAGTGAAAGTAACCGACGTCATAATGCCATGACATGCAAGCATTTAACCAACTGGATGCAATGGAACATGCATAACAACGGTACTCGGGACAGACGACAGTCACGCACCGAAGACCATCACCAACATTAAAATGTACTACTACCAAGCATAAACACATGAAAGGAAATACTAGCAGGTTGAACATGATAACAGAGTACAAGACAACACAGCACAAAAGTAAACATGCAAATACAACGATAACCATCTTTTCAACAAGCAAACATTTAATAAAGATTCAAGTTAAAAACCATGGCTACTGCATGACTATCATGGAAGTGGGTATTGTGGCTTGCCTGGGGGTAAAGAAGGCACAGGAGAGAAATGCGGTGAAGCCACGGAAAGATTTGCCGGAAACAGTTCTCTCTCTGAGGGGCTGTTTATGTGCATGGACAAAATGATTATTTTCAGAATGCCAAAACATCATGAAAGTGATACCAACAGAAAGGGCTTGACGAGACAAAGAAGTAGGCTTTGGAATCACCTCGTTTGGAGTTATGGTTGCGAAGTTATGAGGTGTTGAACACTAGGGACCAATCTGTGAATAAAATTCAACAAACAAGTCCCTAGAGGCGAAAACTGAAAGCGCATTCGGCAGATTATGCCTTCGCCCACTTGTCCACGTGGCAAGGAGCTGGGCCACTGGCGCGTGGGTTCCAGGCGCAGGGCGAGGGGGCACGAGCGCTCGTCCCCTTCCTCCCGCTCGCCCTGTTCCTCGCGTGAGGCAGAGGCGGAGCAGGGGAGGGAAGAGGCCAAGGGGCCGGCCGGCTCCGGTGATCCCCGGCCATGGCGCGGCCACTGGCGGGACCGTAGCGGCCAGCCGCACCCATCCAGAGGAAGGGCGGCCGCCGGGGAGGCACGGGACGGAGGGGAGAGGCGGCGCCATGGGAGAGGCAGAGAGCTTCGGGCGGCGACGGTTCTCGGCGATGCGGGCACTCTGGCGAGGGAGAAAGGGGGTGGGGTGGCTGAGTGGGACGAGGGGAGTGCGGTGGACGTGGAGGAGAGGCGTGGGGAGGCCTATGGTGGCCGGACCCAAGCCGAGGCCGAGGCGGCCATGGAGGGTGACGGCGAACAACGGCGAGATGCGGCAATTCCCGAGGGCAAATGAGGCAGGGGAGGGATGGATGAGCTGAGGAGGAGGTCGTGGGTCTCTCATATAGGCGCGGGGAAGGCTCTGGAGCTTCACGGGCAAGCTCACGACAAGCTCTAATGGTGGACAGAGGCTGGGCGCGGCACGGGCATGGCCTTTGCGACGCATTAATCGACGAGCCATCGATGCAGGACGATGCAGGGCATCACGGGGAAGCTCCAGGACATGAATGGAGGTCGAGACAAGGAGGGAGCCGACGAGAACAGGGGCGGGAAGAAGCCAGAGTGTGCAATCTGCATGACGCAAGCGTGATCACCACGCGCACTGGTGCAAATAGCTCGTTTTGGCCAGGATGACCATGTCTAGTGGATTGACCCTAGGGACCTTAGTATATTTGAGGAAATAAATCACTCCAGGGGCAAAGAAGTGATTTGCACTTAGCCCCAAAGTAAACCAGCAGCCAAGTGTTTATGCTGTACAGTGGGGACACCAGCTAGGTAACTCAGTAAAAACTTTGTCCGGTGATGATCATACACTAAGGTGACTACGATCACAAGAAATCAACTTAAGAGGAGGAGTTTAAAGGGTGGTTGCCGTAAAAAGTGACCCACTGGTCAGAAATGAGAATTTGGACGATGCACTCACATAGTTGCATCAATTAATATGAAAATGGTTATGGCCCAATGATTTGAAGATATTAATATGCCCAAGGAGTTTCATGCCATTTGGATGAATGAAAATAACACTTGCTTCAGAAAGATTTATTCTAAGCAGAAACTTGAAAAAATTTCACAAGGCAAATGGTCAAGGGGATTGAGCCACAACTTGGTGTAGGGAGGTTATATGGATACTAGAAGGCCTAGAAACATTTACAGCCTTAATGGAGCAAGATAAAATATACTTTCTTCACAAACTAACATTTTGGACAGAAACTAAGAATTGAAGTTGTGCTCACATGGAGGCATGACGTGAGATCTACTTTGGTGGAGGGCTATTATATGATGATATGAAGGATCCTGCAAAATGGCAACTCATTTGGATATTCCTAGCTTGTACCTCCTTCACAAAGTTTCTTTCTGGACAGAAACTTTGGAAAATCATAATTAAATAATTACTAGGCAAATGAGGTTGCATTTTGGCATGTGGCAATTATATGGACATGAAAATATGTCCAAGGAGTTTGAGGTCAGTTGGGCAAAGGAAAATGACACTTGCTTCACAATGTGCCATTTACGGCAGAATAGGAAATGACTTATTGGAGGATTATTTTTGAACATGGCAATGAAAAGTTTTGCCACATTTTATCAAGATATGACCCAAAAAATTTATGAGAATTATTTGGGAATTCTAGGAGTGAGGGAAATATAGGTTGCTTCACAACCTAGGGCAATTTGAGTTATTCCTTTAATAGAAAAGGAATATTCCCAATAAAAATAATATTGGGATTTGGGCTAGGATGAAAAAGACAGGGTCTAGGGAAGGATTTGGATATGACAAGCCACTCTGGAAGCAAGTACAAGGGCATCTTCTTCAGTTTCCAGACCACAAAGCCACGGAAAAAGAAAACTAAGGCAAAAACCTCGGAAAAACAAAAGAAAAAAATGGGCCAAACGTCAGGCTGTCACAAACCTTACCCCCTTAAAGAAATCTCGTCCTCGAGATTTGGTTGCTCACGGAACAAGTATGAATATTATGACTTAAGGAAACCCTTTCCAACTCGGGTATCCCTTTTCCTTTATTGTTGTTCCCATCAACTTTTTTTTACTGGCCCTGGGTTGTTTGCTTTACTGTATTCACATTCTGACAGATCTTACCTGGCTTGCTCAGGCTTATATAGGCTCCAATTCCTTTTTAGATCTGCTAACTAGCTGAGTGTGATTTGATTATCACGACTGAAATATATGTCCGTCTCACAAATCCAAAAGTGATTTCCATTGGGTGTGCCACCCGACACTGACAACCTTTCATGTAATGATGATCAGATTTTTCTGGTCAAAACTCAAACTCTGACTCATTGCATTGGGTTTCTCCACTAAATGCAGGTCTTTGGGTTCCAAATAGGAAGTTAAAACATAACCGTTTCCTGACAGATTTTGACTCATCGCAGAAGTTTCTGAATCATCTTAACTAGTTCCACTGTCGTGAGTATCGGATCCGTACCAAATATTTGATTGTCTCCTGTCGCGTCCAGCATAAAGGGTTTGGCTTGTATGATAATATCTGTAGACTTGACTAACGGTGGTTCTGACTTAAAATTGTTGTTCACGAGAGGCTATCCATGATGATTCGTATAAGTGAGGACTCAGGCTTCCAGACTGTTATTCCTCATGCCGATTACTCATGCTGTAGGCATATCCATGTGGATCAATACTGACTTAGACTGTCCGGGGGATCTGCACCATGGGGTCGTGTACAATTTTCATACCTGCATCACTAGTCTTGCTCCTTCATTATTGTTTTCTTGGTCTGGATCTTTGGCTGAAAGAGCTGGGCCATATTGCTTCTTTGTATGACCATAGGTACTGTTGGTGTAATTTTTCGGCAATTGTAGTTTATCCTCATTTTTCTAATAGGGTAACCCATTAAATGGAAGTTTCAACACCTCTCAAGTTCTGATCGTTGGGAAATGATCATCTGAAACCCTTGCAAGAAATCGGCAAATAAATCAGTAGCCACCAGAACGGTCTTTACAACTCAGATCCTGGACATTACTGAAATAACTCAACCACGGTTCAGGATGGCCGAAAAGCTGCTCAGAGCATGAGATCGGGTCGATAAGAAGAAGGTGGCAGCTCCCTAAAATAGCCAAAAAGCAGCTATAGGGCTACTGTCACAAAAAGAAACTCAACAGCTGTACGAGACGGCCGAAAAGCAGCTCAGACTCATGACAGGCGTTGAAGAGAGAAACAAAAATCGACATCCACCCCGGATAGCTAGAAATAGCTCAGATCACAAGCGTGGTGCCGTCATTGGAGAAAAGGGGACAAGGGCTCATTAGGATCAATTTTCCAGTTCACCAAGTACTTGTATGGAGCTTATTGATGTCGTCAATCCTCATAATCCTTTGTCACACTGTGGTGTATACTGGCTTTATTCTCGTAACTATCCTCACGTGGTTGTCAGATCCTCATCCGAGTGACTTGTAAGATCTTGATGGTATGCTCATTGCATATATACGAGGACCTGATTCCAAGACAGACATGTATTCTGACTGATTCTTGAGATTCACTGCCATATGCTGTCAATTCACAGCATACTGCCTTGTACCAATGTCTTACTGAGGAAGATTGGCTGGCTTGTGCTCGAAACTTTCATCGGACAACTTGCTGAAGAAGACTAAATGTCATGCTTCAGAAGCTTACCCCCTTAAAGACTTCGCTGGGGAAAGACTCAATACCTTTTGCTGGAGGCTTTTGCGGTTGCTTACTGAAAAAGGCAGAGTACCTTGTACGGAAAATCACCCATGTATCGTACTGAGGAAGATAGATGAATCTTGCCTTGGAATCTTCTCGAGTATCTTGCGAGGGAAGATTGGGTTGCTTACACCAGAAGCTTCTTATTGTGATATGCAGACCAATTTCCACATATATAACCATCTGAATATTTTTGCTATCGATATCTTGCATGAAACGGGGTTTTGCAGGACTATCCTCCTTTTTTAGTACATGCCATATTTTTGCTTGCTTCCGGGCATATAATGTTTAAAAATCATTCTTAACGATGAATCAAACTTGTATCTGAGCCAAAACTTTGACTGATAATATTCTGTCAACCTTGAACACAATTTATCTTCTTGCTGATTTGATCATTTCTGCTATGAGGAGTACACACTGAGGGAGACTTGACACTCAGTAACATGATCAGATATTCCCCAATCTGAATGCAGTCGACTGAGAATTCCATACTGTTGTGAAGAGTGCATGTTAATGAAAACTTTATACTGACATTCCATCCAGGATTTCTTTTGTATCCAGACGAGCTATTTCCAATTTCACTGCAGTCTGCTGATAATGCCATTCTGTTTAGCTGAGTTTCTAGATATATGCATTTCTTGCTGACTCTTCAGGTCCGGTGTCGGTTGACGAGCAACTTTAATAGGGGAAAAATTTGTAACGCCGAAGGCCCAAAGAAAGAAACAAAAGAAACGACTGAAACAAAAGCACACAAGCATACTACTAATGTAATTGATCAAGCAATCATCACATATTACTGCTACTCACACAATAATATGCATGCATGCCTAAGCACACAAATCTTGCGGAAACTCCGGTATTGCGGTCTAATATGCTGTGGCGGTGCACGAAAATTATATCCATGTGTGGAAAGGAGTTGGCGTAATCGAAGCTACACCAAGCACTGGCTAAACACTGACTGGATCTGGATGGATATGTAGGTGAGGACGGACTTAACGAGCAAGTAGCGAGACACAAAAGTCACGACTACCTCATCATCAAGCGTACGAAGGGAATCGTACCCGTCCAAAGAATGAAATGACAAGGCAAGATAAAGTGGAAGAATGGATCTAATGGCATTGCCCTTTTCTGATAACAAAGGTCAGCAAGGGTTGCCAACAGAACGAGATGGAGGGCATGGGTGATGATGTGGTCGCATCACACCAAAGAGCAGGCATGATAAGAAGGAGGGTGCAGGCAGTGGATCGAAACCGATACCACCTACACTCACAAGATTAACCATTAGTGACTAAATAATAATCTATAAGCATGCTATGCGACAAACAAATGCAACAATCAAGTGCAAAAAACCAACTGTGGTCTATACTACCGCTTTCTAACATTCACGCGGTCTAGGGCATCCTACAGCCAGACCTGCTCTAATACCAAGCCTATGGCACCCCGGCTCAGAGAAAACCGGAACGCCCCGTATTCCAGCCCAGAGATCGAGATGAAGTCTTCTGGAATACGGCACTGCTTAGCATAGAACAAACTAGCTCTTTATTACAATCTATTTGGGTACAAGGGTTACATCGGCATGGCGACACTACGCCTGCCACTATTGCTCTATGCAAGCAGCAGAACAACACGATGCAGCGGAAGAACTCTACCAGCGGAACAACAACGACGGTGGTGAACTCCACTCCGCAGGGACTCTGGCTGGAGCTCTTATCCTAGCTCGCACGAACGGAAACCACGACAAGCAAGCAAGCAAATCCGGCATGACCTGCAAACTGGCATGACACGCCAGGTCAGTACATTGAATGTACTTGCAAGCTCACGATAACCAGAAGCATTCAAGACAAACAACAGCATGGCAATTACAGGTTAAGCAGAAATTAACATGATACAACTAGAACAACATGAAACTGACATGAACATATGAATCTGACGATACTAGCATGCAACAATATGTCCAACATGCTGTGACTATGCTCAAGTAGTACTCGTCCATTGGACTGGCTTACAGAATGTGATCATTTCCAGATCACAAATGTGATGAACACAGAGACAAACTCGTGATCCTTACGACGATCACAACCACGACCAATAAATGGCCCGCGATCCTTACGGTGATCACAACCCGACCAATAAATGGCCCGTGATCCTTACGGTGATCACAACCCGACCAATAAATGGCCCGTGATCCTTACGGTGATCACAATCTGACCAATAAATGGCCCGTGATCCTTACGGCGATCACAACCCGACCAATAAATGGCCCGTGATCCTTACGGCGATCACAACCCGACCAATAAATGGCCCGTGATCCTTACGGGGATCACAACCCCACCAATAAATGGCCCGTGATCCTTACGGCGATCACAACCACGACCACATCTGGTCCAACTCAACACGATGGCATTTCCGTCACCACCATAGTGCATACTTAGTGTGCATATTTATTAAGTGTTGACCCATGGTGTACCCTACTTTTGAGCGTGTCCGTAATCGTGGACTCCGCTATCGATAGATTAATACACTCTGCAGAGGTAGCGCACTGGACCCACACTACGGAACCCATGGCCTCGCACTCCCATTCGGGTGGACCAATGACATTCCGACGAAACCACTTCATTGCCATGACACTCTCCCGGCCACTCCGACACAATCCCCATCGGGCTAGTCCTGGGTGGCCCCGTGTCTATCTCAAGACACATCGACCACACTCGTGGCCACGATCCACTCTAGGACCCGGATCCAAAAACTTAACAACGGGCACACAAGGTAATGCCTGCTTACCGGGCCAGGGTACAACACGCCCATAACATTCCCTAGATGGAGGCACCGACCAGAGGCACGGCAATGAACCGAATTAAGGCCGTCCCATACCGGCAAATTTTGTTGCACTGAGAAAGACTCGTTTCAGCGGCACCATGACCCGGTCAACAACATGTTCAAGTTGAGTTATTATCAGGTTCAACTTAAAGTGAAAGTAACCGACATCATAATGCCATGACATGCAAGCATTTAACCAACTGTATGCAATGGAAAATGCATAACAACGGTACACGGGACAGATGGCAGTCATGCACCGAAGACCATCACCAACATCAACATGTACTACTAGCAAGCATAAACATATGAAAGGAAATACTGGCAGGTAGAACATGATAATAGAGTACAAGACAACATAGCACAAAAGTAAACATGCAAATACAACGATAACCATATTTTCAACAAGCAAACATTTAATAAAGATTCAAGTTAAAAACCATGGCTACTGCATGACTATCATGGAAGTGGGTATTGTGTCTTTCCTGGGGGTAAAGAAGGCACCGGAGAGAAGTGCGGTGAAGCCGCAGAAAGATTTTTCAGAAACAGTTCTGTCTCGGAGGGGCTGTTTATGTGCAAGGACAAAATGGTCATTTTCAGAATGCCAAAACATAATGAAAGTGACACCAACAGAAAGGGCTCGACAAGACAAAGAAGTAGGCTTTGGAATCACCTTATTTGGAGTTACGGTTGCGGAGTTATGAGGTGTTGAACACCAGGGACCAATCTGTGAATAAAACTTCAACAAACAAGTCCTTGGAGGCGAAAACTGAAAGCTCATTCAACAGATTACGCCTTCCCCCACTTATCCACGTGGCCAGGAGCTGGGCCACTAGCGTCTGGGTCCCAGGCGCAGGGCGAGGGGGCACGGGCGCTCGTCCCCTTCCTCCCGCTCGCCCTGTTCCTCGCGTGAGGCAGAGCCAGAGCAGGGGAGGGAAGAGGCCAAGGGGCCGGCCGGCTCCGACGATCCCCGGCCGTGGCGCGGCCACCGGCGGGACCGCAGCGTCCAGCCGCACCCATCCAGAGGAAGGGCGGCCGCCGGGGAGGCACGGGACGGAGGGGAGAGGCGGCGCCATGGGAGAGGCAGAGAGCTTCAGGCGGTGACGGTTCTCGGTGATGCGGGCACTCCGGCGAGGGGGCAAGGGGGTGGGGCGGCTGAGTGGGACGAGGTGAGTGCGGTGGACGTGGAGGAGAGGCGTGGGGGGGCCTGTGGTGGCCGGACCCAAGCCGAGGCCGAGGCGGCCATGGAGGGTGACGGCGAACAACAACGAGATGCGGCGATTCCCAAGGGCAAATGAGGCGGGGGATGGATGGATGAGCTGCGGAGGAGATCAGGCGTCTCTTATATAGGCGCGGGGAAGGCTCTGGAGCTTCACGGGCAAGCTCACGACAAACTCTAATGGTGGACACAGGCTGGGCGCGGCACGTGCATGGCCTTTGCGATGCATTAATCGATGAGCCATCGATGCAGGGCGGTGCAGGGCATCACGGGGAAGCTCCAGGACATGAATGGAGGTCGAGAAGAGGAGGGAGCCGACGAGAACAGGGGCGGGAAGAAGCCGCGCAATCTGCATGATGTAAGCATGATCACCACACGCACTGGTGCAAATAGCTAGTTTTGGCCAGGATGACCATGTCTAGTGGATTGACCCTAGTGACCTTAGTATATTTGAGGAAATAAATCACTCTAATGGCAAAGAAGTGATTTGCACTTGGCCCCAAAGTAAACCAGCATCCAAGTGTTTGTGTTGTGCAGTGGGGACACCAGCTAGGTTACTCAGTAAAAACTTTGTCTGGTGATTATAATACACTAAGGTGATTACGATCACAAGAAATCATCTTAAGAGGAGGAGTTTAAAGGGTGGTTGCTGTAGAAAGTGATCCACTGGTCAGAAATGAGAATTTGGATGATGCACTCACATAGTTGCATCAATTGATCTGAAAATGGTTATGGCCCAATGATTTCAAGATATTAAGATGCCCAAGGAGTTTCATACCATTTGGATGAACCAAAATAGCTCTTGCTTCAGAAAGATTTATTCTGAGCAGGAACTTGGAATAATTCCACAGGGCAAATGGTCAAAGTGATTGAGCCACAACTTGGTGTAGGGAGGTTATATGGATACTAGAAGTCCTAGAAACATTTACAGCCATAATGGAGCAAGATAAAATATACTTGCTTCACAAACTGAAATTTTGGACAGAAACTAAGAATTGAAGTTGTGCTCACATGGAGGCATGACATGAGATCTACTTTGGTGGAGGGCTATGATATGATGATATGAAGGGTCTTGCAAAATGGCAACTCATTTGGATATTCCTAGCTTGTACCTCCTTCACAAAGTTTCTTTCTAGACAGAAACTTTGGAAAATCATAATTAAATAATTACTAGGCAAATGAGGTTGCATTTTGACATGTGGCAATTATATGGACATGAAAAGATGTACAAGGAGTTTGAGGTCAGTTGGGCAAAGGAAAATGGCACTTGTTTCACAATGTGCCATTTAGGCAGAATAGGAAATGAATTATTGGAGGATTATTTTTGAACATGGCAATGAAACATTTTGCCACATTTGATCAAGATATGACCCAAACAATTTATGAGAATTATTTGGGAATTTTAGGAGTGAGGGAAATGTAGGTTGCTTCGTAACCTAGGGCAATTTGAGTTATTCCTTTAATAGAAAAGGAATATTCCCAATAAAAAGAATATTGGGATTTGGGCTAGGATGAAAATGACAGGGTCTAGGGAAGGATTTGGATATGACAAGCCACTCTAGAAGCAAGGAAGAGGGCATCTTCTTCAGTTTACAGACCACAAAGCCACGAAAAAAGAAAACTCAGGCAAAAACCTCAGAAAAATAGAAGAGAAAAAATGGGCCAAAAATTAGGCTATCACAGATGGCTAACTAAACAGGATAGAATGACATACTTCAAAATATGATGACTATGTAAACAGGATGACATGATATAACTATACGATGTGTCTATTAAAGTGGTTGGCATGCCATAAATCACAAACATGCCGTCGATGGAAACATGATGGCATGATATAATTCACGGATAGAATGACATAATTTAAAATATGATTACTATGTAAACAGGATGAGATGATATAACTATATTATGTCTTTGGAAAATGGGTTGGCATGCCATAATTCAGATACATGATGTCTATGTAAACATCATGGCATGACATAATTCAAATATATGATTTATATACTAAGGAAGTGAGCAGAGGGCAATCACATATATGATGTGTCAACTAAGGAGATGGCATTCAATATTGTGTATATGATGTAAAAACTAAGCATTGCAATACAACATATGCATGATATGGGTAATATAACCCTGCCAAGTTTGAGCATACACCCGAGGGGGATAATAGGACTGGTCATCTGCCTCTGAATCCTCCTTAGAAGAGCTATCTGTAACCAGCAAGATATCTGCTTCAGCAGGTAGCATTGTCTGCTTTGAAGACCTTGTTTTCACTCCAGATTTCTCCATCACCAATTCAAATGGCTGATGCACAGGAAGAGCAGTTGAATATACAAACATTGTCGACAAAAGCAATGAGAAATACCAAAAGAGGACGGCATGATATAATTCACATATATGACGCTTGCCTAAATAGCATGTCATTGCATAATTCACATATATAATGCCTTGCAACAATATAACATTGCATAATTCACATATATAATGTCTTGCAACAAGATGGCATTGCATATTCACATATATGGTAATTAGACACTAAACAGGTGGCATTCACACAAAGCATGCCTAAACTAAGCAAATGACATAGCAATGCAAGATACCATACGCACGACATGAGCAACATAACCCTGCCAAGTTAGAGCATGCACCTCGGGGGGGGGGGGATATGACTAGTCATCTGTCTCTGAATCCTCCTCTGAGGAGCTACCGGTAACCATCAAGACATGCACTTTGTCAGATAGCATTGTCTGCTCTGAAGACCTTGTTTCCACTCCAGATTTTTGCATGATCGTGCCGAATGGCTGATGCACAGGAAGAGTAATTGAATGTACTAAAACTGTTGACAAATTTAACACGTAATAAAAAATGATGGCATGATATAATTCACATATAAGATGACTGGCTAACTAGGGTGGCATTGCAAAATTCACATATATGATGCCTGGCTAAACAAGATGGCATTGCATGATTCACATATACGATAAAGAAACTAAACAGATGGTATTGACACAAAGCATGTCTAAACTAAGCAGATGACATCTTTGATGTATACAGTAAGCAATGCAAGGCACCATATGCATGATATTACCAACATCAGCATGCCAAGTTAGAGTGAAGACCTCATGGGGTAAATAGGAGTGGTCTTCTCCTTCTGAATCCTCCTCAGAACAGTTATCTTCCTCTTGATTACGATCCGAAATGGATGGAGGGGGGCTGCCTTTGCGCCCACCATGGAGCGACGTCTGCATGAAATTTTATTGCCACACAAGGCTCGTCTCTTTTGCTCTACATGATCAGTTCCATTGTGTACAATAACTAGCATGCATAGGAATAAAACATAGTGAGATTATGTAAGGAGTGCATGCACAAATCCAGAGTGATGGTAGCAAACTGTGGATAGACCCAAAACCAATGATAGCAGGCAGATAATAGCTAGAGTTAAAAATTACAGATAATGGCTCCTTTAATGTTTGTTTGCACCCAACATGAAACTCATAGTAGACACCAGAGATTAACCAGATAGTAGACAGATAGTACTGATTGCTGCCCCAATATGTACCCCACAACCATTTAAAAACTCAAGTTTCAGCATTAGTTTAGACCTGACTCGAAGTCTAATAGGTGAACACGACGATAATGTAGCATGTCATCATATTAAGCGATGCATAATGTAAGCAGACACAGAAGAGTGTGACTTCTCTTGCGGACCCATGTAGTCCTCAAGGTCATCTGCTCAGTTGATGATGGTAATGCAGTTGTCGTGGCTGCCAGTGGCGGGGAATATATAAGATCTGAGGCGGCGAAAGGCAGTCTGGAGAGCGGATCCCTGCTGTGGTGAACCCTTCCGTCGTTGGAGCAGCTGAGCTGGGGTGGAACACAGCGCCGCAGGAGCAGGACAAACCACACAAGGTTTTCTTTGACACATATCTGTAACAGGAGTAATTCTGTAAGGGCTTGTTTCAATTTGGGGATTCTAACAATGTAGGTATAGGAAATAGACAGGAATAGGATAGGAATGCACGTGCAAAACAGAGAATTTAAAAACACATGATTTCTGCCAATCTCGGTGTTTGATTCACAAGAATGGGAAGATCACAGGATGCAAAAAAGCATGGTGAGATTAAGTCAAACCACAAGAAAATGTACGGTTATAATGCTATATATTATGCTACTATCTCATAGTCTTGTGCTTGATGAATAGGAATATGAAAAGGAGGACAAGTGGAAATTAGAATTCCTACGATTTTTCTTTCAAGGAGACACTAAAGGAACAAATCCTATAGCTTTCCTTTGCTCCATTCCTTTGCACCAAATTTATGAAAAGTAGTACCATAGGAAACTTTCCAATTCCTATGTTTTTCAATCACTTTTCCTTTCAAGCACTAGCGGTTCTAGTAGGCAGGCTTGACCAAGGAAAATCCTACACTAAAAAAATGTTTTTGTGCTATATTACTTTGGACCCAGGCCACTGAAGGAAATATGGCCTAGAGGCAACAATAAAGTTATTATTTATTTCCTTAATTCATGATAAATGTTTATTATTCATGCTAGAATTGTATTAACCGAAAACTTAGTACATGTGTGAATACATAGACAAACAGAGTGTCACTAGTATGCCTCTACTTGACTAGCTCGTTGAATCCAAGATGGTTAAGTTTCCTAGCCATAGACATGAGTTGTCATTTGATTAACATGATCACATCATTGGAGAATGATTTGATTGACTTGACCCATTCCGTTAGCTTAGCACTTGATCGTTTAGTATATTGCTATTGCTTTCTTCATGACTTATACATGTTTCTATGACTATGAGATTATGCAACTCCCGAATACTGGAGGAACACTTTGTGTGCTACCAAACGTCACAACGTAACTAGGTGATTATAAAGGTGCTCTACAGGTGTCTCCGATGGTACTTGTTGAGTTGGCATAGATCAAGATCAGGATTTGTCACTCCGATTGACGGAGAGGTATCTCTGGGCCCTCTCGGTAATGCACATCACTATAAGCCTTGCAAGCAATGTGACTAATGAGTTAGTTATGGGATTATGCATTACGGAACGAGTAAAGAGACTTGCCGGTAACGAGATTGAACTAGGTAATGAGATACCGATGATCGAATCTCGGGCAAATAACATATCGATGACAAAGGGAACAATGTGTGTTGTTATGCGGTTTGACAAATAAAGATCTTCGTAGAATATGTGGGAGCCAATATGAGCATCCAGGTTCCGCTATTGGTTATTGGCTGGAGACATGTCTTGGTCATGTCTACATAGTTCTCGAACCCGTAGGGTCCGCACGCTTAACATTCGGTGACGATCGGTATTATGAGTTTATGTGTTTTGATGTACCGAAGGTTGTTCGGAGTACCGGATGAGATCAGGGACATGATGAGGAGTCTCGAAATGTTCGAGACGTAAAGATCGATATACTGGAAGGCTATATTCGGACATTGGAAAGGTTCTGAGTTGTTCGGGTATTTATCGGAGTACCGGAGAGTTATGGGAATTCGTCGGGGAGTATATGGGCCTTATTGGGCTTTAAGGGAGAGAGAGAGAGAGGCAGACCGCGCGCCACCCAAGTCCTAGCCCGAATTGGACTAGGGGGAGGGGCGGCGCCCCCTCCTTCCTTCTCTTCTCTCTTCCCTTTCCTTCTCTCCTACTCCTACTACTTGGAAGGGGGGAATCCTGCTCCCGGTAGGAGTAGGACTCCCCTAGGGCACGCCATTGAGAGGGCCAGCCCCTCCCCTCCTCCACTCCTTTATATACGGGGGAGGGGGCACCCCATGTACACACAAGTTGATCATTGAACTTTAGCCGTGTGCGGTGCCCCCCTCCACCATAATCCACCTCTGTCATATCGTAGCGGTGCTTAGGCGAAGCCCTGCGTCGGTAGCTTCATCAACACCGTCATCACACTGTCGTGCTGACAGAACTCTCCCTCGAAGCTCTACTAGATCGTGAGTTCGTGGGACGTCACCGAGCTGAACATGTGCAGATCGCGGAGGTGTCGTACGTTCGGTACTAGGATCGGTTGATCGTGAAGACGTACGACTACATCAACCGTGTTGTCATAATGCTTGTGCTTACGGTCTACAAGGGTACATGGACGACACTCTCCCCTCTCGTTGCTATGCATCACCATGATCTTGCGTATGCGTAGGAATTTTTTGAAATTACTATGTTCCCCAACAGTGGTATCCGAGCCAGGTTTATGAGTAGATGTTATATGCACGAGTAGAACACAAGTGAGTTGTGGACGATAATAGTCATACTGCTTACCAGCATGTCATACTTTGATTCGGCGGTATTTTTGGATGAAGCGGCCCGGACCGACATTACGCGTACGCTTATGCAAGACTGGTTCTACCGACGTGCTTCGCACACAGGTGGCTGGCGGGTGTCCGTTTCTCCAACTTTTGTTGAATCGAGTGTGGTTTCGCCCGGTCCTTGTGAAGGTTAAAATAGCACATACTTGACGAAATATCGTTGTGGTTTTGATGTGTAGGTAAGAACGGTTCTTGCTTAACCCGTAGCAGCCATGTAAAACTTGCTTTGGAGATGAAGATCAAAGGCACAAGAGGATGATGGCCATATCATATCACTTATAATGATTGCATGTGATGTTTATCTTTTATGCATCTTATTTTGCTTTGACTGACGGTAGCATTATAAGATGTCTCACTAAATTTCAAGGTATAAGTGTTCTCCCTGAGTATGCACCGTTGCCAAAGATCGTCGTGCTGAGACACCACGTGATGATCAGGTGTGATAAGCTCTACATTCACATACAACGGGTGCAAGCCAGTTTTGCACACGCAGAAATACTTGGGTTAAACTTGACAAGCCTAGCATATGAAGATATGGCCTCGGAACACTGAGACCGAAAGGTCGAACATGAATCATATAGTAGATATGATCAACATAGTGATGTTCACCATTGAAGACTACTCCATCTCACGTGATGATCGGACATGGTTTAGTTGATATGGATCACATGATCACTTAGATGATTAGAGGGATGTTTATCTAAGTGGGAGTTCTGAAGTAATATGATTATTTGAACTTTAATGAACTTAGTCCTAATAGTATTTTGCAAATAATGTTGTAGATCAATAGCTAGCGTTGTTGCTTCCCTATGTTTTATATGTGTTCCTAGAGAAAACTAAGTTGAAAGATGATAGTAGCAATGATGCGGACTGGGGTGATCTGAGGTTTATCCTCATTGCTGCATAGAAGAATTATGTCCTTGATGCACCGCTAGGTGACAGACGTATTGCAGGAGCAAATGCAGACGTTATGAACGTTTGGCTAGCTCAATATGATGACTACTTGATAGTTTAGTGCACCATGCTTAACATCTTAGAATCGGGACTTCAAAGAAGTTTTGAACGTCATGGACCATATGAGATGTTCCAGGATTTGAAGTTAATATTTCAAGCAAATACCAGAGTTGAGAGATATGAAGTCTCCAACAAGTTCTATAGCTAAAAGATGGAGGAGAATAGCTCAAGTAGTGAGCATGTGCTCAGAATATCTGGGTACTACAATCACTTGAATCAAGTGGGAGTTAATCTTCTAGATAAGATAGTGATTGACAGAGTTCTCTAGTCACCATCAACAAGTTATTGGAACTTCATGATGAACTATAGTATGCAAGGGATGACGAAAATGAATCCCGAGCTCTTCGTGATACTGAAATTGACGAAGGTAGAAATTAAGAAATGGCATCAAAGTGTTGATGATTGACAAGACCACTAGTTTCAAGAAAAGGGCAAAGGGAAAGAAAGGGAACTTCAAGCAGAACGGCAAGAAAGTTGTCACTCCCGTGAAAAAACCCAAAGCTAGACCAAAGCCTAAAACTGAGTGCTTCTACTGCAAAGGAAATAGCCACTAGAAGCAGAAATGCCCTGAATATTTGGTGGATAAGAAGGATGGCAAAGTGAATAAGGGTATATTTGATATACAGGTTAATGGTGTGTACCTTACTGGTGTTTATAGTAGCCCTTGGGTATTTCATACCTGTTCGGTTGCTATATTAGTAACTCGAAACAGGAGTTATAGAATATACAGAGACTAGTTGAGAGTGAAGTAACGATATGTGTTGGAAGTGGTTCCAAGATTGATATGATCATCATCGCACACTCCCTATACTTTCGAGATTAGTGTTGAACCTAAATAAATGTTATTTGGTGTTTGCATTGAGCATAAATATGACTGGATCATGTTTATTGCGATACGATTATTCATCTAAGACAGAGAATAAATTGTTATTTGTTTACATGAATAAAACCTTCTATGGTCATACACCCAATGTTGATGGTTTATTGAATCTTGATCGTACTGATACACATATTCATAATATTGATGCCAAAAGTTGCAAAGTTGATAATGATAGTGCAACATATTTATGGCACTGTCGTTTGGGTCATATCGGTGTATAGCGCATGAAGAAACTCCATAAAGATGGATTTTTGGAATCACTTGGTTATTAATCATTTGATGCTTGCGATCTGTGCCTTTTTGGGCAAGATGACTAAAACTCCATTCTTTGGAACAATGGCACGAGCTACTAACTTGTTGGAAATAATACATACCGATGTATGTGGTCCAATGAGTGTTGATGCTCGTGGCGGGTATCGTTATTTTCTGACATTCACAGATGATTTGAAGAGATATGAGTATATCTACTTAATGAAGCACAAGTCTGAAATAATTGAAAAGTTTAAAGAATTTCAGAGTGAAGTAGAGAATCATCATAACAAGAAAATAAAGTTTCTACAATATGATTGTGGAGGAGAATATTTGAGTATGAGTTTGGCCTTCATTTAAAATAATGTGGAATAGTTTCACAGCTCACGCCACATGGAACACCACAACATAATGGTGTGTCCTAATGTCGTAGCCGCACTTTATTAGATATGGTGCGATCTATGATGTCTCTTACCGGGTTGCCACTATCATTTTGGGGTTATGCATTAGACACAGCTGCACTCACTTTAAATCGGGCACCATCAAAATCCGTTGACACGACGCCTTATGAACTGTGGTTTGGCAAGAAACCAAAGTTGTCGTTTCTTAAAGTTTGGGGCTGCGATGCTTATGTGAAAAAGCTTCAACCTAATAAGCTCGAACCCAAATCGGAGAAGTGCGTCTTCATAGAATACCCAAAGGAAACTGTTGGGTACACGTTCTATCACAGATCCGAAGGCAAGATATTTGTTTCCAAGAATGGATCCTTTCTAGAGAAGGAGTTTCTCTCGAAAGAAGTGAGTGGGAGGAAAGTAGAGCTTGATAAGGTAATTGTACCTTCTCCCGAATTGGAAATTAGTTCATCACAGAAATCAGTTCCAGTGATTCCTACACCAATTAGTGAGGAAGCTAATGATGATAATCATGAAACTTCAGATTAAGTTACTACAGAACCTCGCAGGTCTTCCAAAGTACAGTCTGCACGAGAGTGGTACGATAATCCTATTCTGGAAGTCATGTTACTAGACCATGATGAACCTACGAACTATGAGGAAGCGATGATGAGCCCAGATTCCGAAATGGCTTGAAGGCCATGAAATCTGAGATGGGATCCATGTATGACAACAAAGTGTGGACTTTGGTGGACTTGCCCAACGATCGGAAAGCCATAGAAAATAAATGGATCTTCAAGAGGAAGACAGACGCTGATAGTAGTGTTACTATCTACAAAGCTCGACTTGTCGCAAAAAGTTTTTTCGACAAGTTCAAGGTGTTGAATACAATGAGATTTTCTCACTCGTATCGATGCTTAAGTCTATCCGAATCATGTTAGCAATTGCCACATTTTATAAATCTAGAAAATGGATGTCAAAACTGCATTCCTTAATGGATTTATTAAAGAAGAGTTGTATATGATGCAACCAGAAGGTTTTGTCAATCCTAAAGGTGCTAACAAAGTGTCCAAGCTCCAGTGATCCATCTATGGACTGGTGCAAGCATCTCGGAGTTGGAATATACAGTTTGATGAGTTGATCAAAGCATATAGTTTTATACAGACTTGCGGTGAAGCCTGTCTTTACAAGAAAGTGAGTGGGAGCACTACAACCTTTTTGATAAGTATATCGAAAATGATCTAGAATTTTCTGGAAAGCATAAAGGAGTGTTTGAAAGGAGTTTTCAAAGAAAGACCTTGATGGAGCTGCTTACATATTGAGCATCAAGATCTATAGAGATAGATCAAGACGCTTGATAAGTTTTTTCAATGAGTACATACCTTGATAAAGTTTTGAAGAAGTTCGAAATGGATCATGCAAAGAAAGGGTTCTTGCCTATGTTACAAGGTGTAAAGTTGAGTAAGACTCAAAGCCCGGCCATGGCAGAAGATAGAAAGAGAATGGAAGTCATTCCCTATGCCACAGTCATAGGATCTATAAAGTATGTTGTGCTGTGTACCAGACTTATTGTGTACCCTGCCCTGATTTTGGCAAGGGAGCACAATTTTGATCTAGGAGTAGGTCACCGGACAGCGGTCAAGATTATCTTAGTGAGGACTAAGGAAATATTTCCCGGTGATGGGGGTGATAAAGAGTTTGTCATAAAGAGTTACGTTGATGCAAGCTTTTACACCGATCCAGATGACTATAAGTCTTAATCTGGATACATATTAAAAGTGGGAGCAATTAGCTAGAGTAGCTCCGTGCAGAGCATTGTAGACATAGAATATTTGCAAAATACATACGGCTCTGAATGTGACAGAACCGTTGACTAAACTTCTCTCACGAGCAAAACATTATCACACCTTAGTACTCTTTGGGTGTTAATCACATAGTGATGTGAACTAGATTATTGACTCTAGTAAACCCTTTGGGTGTTGATCACATGATGATGTGAACTATGGGTATTAATCGCATACAGATGTGAATGTTGGTGTTAAATCACATGGTGATGTGAACTAGATTATTGACTCTAGTGCAAGTGGGAGACTCAAGGAAATATGCCCTAGAGGCAATAATAAAGTTATTATTTATTTCCTTAATTCATGATAAATGTTTATTATTCATGCTAGAATTTTCTTAACCGGAAACTTAGTACATGTGTGAATACATAGACAAACAGAGTGTCACTAGTATGCCTCTACTTGACTAGCTCGTTGAATCAAAGATGGTTAAGTTTCCTAGCCATAGACATGAGTAGTCATTTGATTAACGGGATCACATCATTGGAGAATGATGTGATTGACTTGACCCATTCCATTAGCTTAGCACTTGATCATTCAGTATATTGCTATTGCTTTCTTCATGACTTATACATGTTCCTATGACTATGAGATTATGCAACTCCCGAATACCGGACGAACACTTTGTGTGCTACCAAACATCACAACATAACAAGGTGATTATAAAGGTGCTCTGTAGGTGTCTCTGATGGTACTTGTGGAGTTGGCATAGATCGAGATTAGGGTTTGTCACTCCGATTGTCGGAGAGGTATCTCTGGGCCCTCCTGGTAATGCACATCACTATAAGCCTTGCAAGCAATGTGACTAATGAGTTAGTTACGGGATGATGCATTATGGAACGAGTAAAGATACTTGCCGGTAATGAGATTGAACTAGGTATTGAGATACTGACGATCGAATCTCGGGCAAATAACATACCGATGACAAAGGGAACAACGTATGTTGTTATGCGGTTTGACCGCTAAAGATCTTCGTAGAATATGTGGGAGCCAATATGAGCATCCAGGTTCCGCTATTGGTTATTGGCCGGAGACATGTCTCGGTCATGTCTACATAGTTCTCGAACCCGTAGGGTCCGCACACTTAACGTTCGGTGACGATCGGTATTATGAGTTTATGTGTTTTGATGTACCGAAGGTTGTTCGGAGTCCCGATTGAGATCAGGGACATGACGAGGAGTCTTGAAATGTTCAAGACGTAAAGATCGATATATTGGAAGGCTATATTCGGACATTGGAAAGGTTCTGAGTGGTTTGGGTATTTATCAAAGTACAGGAGAGTTACGGGAATTTGCCCGGGAGTATATGGGCCTTATTGGGCTTTAAGGGAGAGAGAGAGAGAGGCAGGCCGCGCCCCCCAAGGCCTAGTCCGAATTGGACTAGGGGGAGGGGCGGCGCCCCCTCCTTCCTTCTCTTCTCTCTTCCCTTTCCTTCTCTCCTACTCCTACTACTTGGAAGGGGGGAATCCTACTCCTGGTAGGAGTAGGACTCCCCTAGGGCGCGCCATAGAGAGGGTCGGCCCCTCCCCTCCTCCACTCCTTTATATACGGGGGAGGGGGCACCCCATGGACACACAAGTTGATCATTGATCTTTAGCCGTGTGCGGTGCCCCCCTCCACCATAATCCACCTCGGTCATATCATAGCGATGCTTAGGCGAAGCCCTGCGTCGGTAGCTTCATCAACACCATCATCACGCCGTCGTACTGACGGAACTCTCCCTCGAAGCTCTACTGGATCGTGAGTTCGTTGGACGTCACCGAGCTGAACGTGTGCAGATCGCGGAGGTGCCGTACGTTCGGAACTTGGATCAGTCGATCGTGAAGACGTACGACTACATCAACCACGTTGTCATAACGCTTCCGCTTACGGTCTACAAGGGTACGTGGACGACACTCTCCCCTCTCGTTGCTATGCATCACCATGATCTTGCGTGTGCGTAGGATTTTTTTTGAAATTACTATGTTCCCCAACAGCCACTGCCCTATTAGCTCAACTCCCAGGCCCATCGACAAATGCACAGCTCAAACACGCAGAGATAAATAATGATGGTGTTCAAGAGAGTCCATCACGAATAGCTAAGTTGCCTGGTACCTCACTGCTTGTCATATAGTAGGATAAAATAATCGTATATCACGTTACTACGTGTGCTCAGTGGACAATATATATAACATGTAGAGTAAAAAAGAGATACAACAAGTGTACAACCTCTTTGGTGAAGCCATATCGATCTCAGCGTGATTGGGTTGGCCGGTGAGGATGCTCCGGCTGACTTGGCCGTCGGAGGAGGGGAAGAAGATCTTAGGCATTTGGAGATGGAGCCCGAGGTACTGCTCCGTTGTGATGGAGGGCTTCATCGTGGGAGCAGCTCTGGTGAGTTGTACGATGCCGAGGCTGAAGTAGGACAAGAGAGACAACCTTAACCTGAGTGGAATTCTAATAGCATCTCCAATAGATGACATAAAATACATAACCACAAAGTGCTAGATGTAAAATGCTTCAGCCGTTCATCTCTGAACTTAACTGTTGAAACTGAATTTAACTGTCGAAACTGAATTTTGCTGTCGAAACTGAATTTTACTGTCGAAACTGAACGCACTAGCAAGGTGAGGCTACACGTCAGTCGACTGACTTTTTCATCTCTGGTCAGTCGATTTTGCAGTCGTTGGATATGAAATCAAGGGCATGCAGTTCATCTTCAACCTCCACCCCCCTGAGCCGGCAGCCACCACCGCCCAAACAGCAGCCCCCGCCGCCCCGCCCGCCCCGAAAACACTCCCCACCACCGGTCCGCCGCCGCCCCGACCATTCCTCTAGTCCTCCCATGCTGAGATTTTTCTCCGGTAATCCCCACGCCACCGCCCCACCACCGCCGGCGACCATCTCCCCACCCTGAACCCTAAGATAGATAGTGGGGTACCTCTCCGGCGAGCCCCCCTCCCCGCTGCGGCTGGTTCTTCCTTCACTCCGGCGAGCCCCCCAACCCCTGAAAAATCGACTGACCCAAAATTCGATTCAGTCGACTGAAGTGTAGCTAAATCGGAGCAGAATCTCAAGCAACTGCAAGAGCGAGAGTAGCAGCGGGAGCAAGAGCAATAGCAAGAGCAGACCAGGCAGGGGACCGAGAGCAAGAGCAGAGCACCAGCGCGAGCGAGAGCTAAAGCAGCAGCAGCTCCTACTGATGTGGACGTCGCTGCCGAGGGAGCGACGTCGTGGAGGAAGGCCGGCAATGCTATCGTGGATGGAGCCGCGCCATGTCGGCTCGGGACCGAGCGTCGGCAGCACCATGAGATCGAATCAAGAAGAAAATGCGGCGATTAGTGTACAACCTCTTTGGTGGCACCGATTAGGCCGCAGCTTCATCCGAGGAAATGGTGATGATGATGCTATTTCGGTGGTGCAGGTGAAGATAGCGGTGTGGGAATGGAGGTGGCGCGAAAGATGAGGGGAACGTCGGGGCAGCTCCTTGGAGGTGGAGGACGGGGTTGCTGAACCGGCGGGACGACGAGATCGACGACGGATCCTCATCCAGTACGGTGGATGAGGGACGTCGAGGTGTAGTTGTGGACGACGTCGTCGGGGAAGAGGCTCCGGCTGGGTGGCGGACGGAGGAGGGTGTGGGGCTTCGTCGCGGGTTTTCACAGCCTCGGTGTACAAATGGGAGTGGGGAACCATGGCTTAGGGACGCACTTGTCCGAAATGTGGGGTAAGTTACGAAAGTACCCCCAGTGATTTGAGGCGGTTCTTTCGGTTCAGGGGTACCACGGGCATTTCGCGTGTCGGGATTTCACAAGAGGTGGGAGTTTTCGCGCGCGTTGTAATTTTGGAATAGCAAGGCGCGGGTTGAGATGGAGGGAGTTGTCGGAGCACAACGAGAAAAAGATATATCTTAAATATTTCGGGGTAACAAGGCGCGGGTTGAAGAGGCGGGAGTTTCGCAGCACGATAGACAGGGACGCTAGCTTGAAATTTCGGCATAACAAGGCGCGGCTTGAAATTTCGAGAGAACAAGATTAACGTGTACTAAAAAAGAAAGACAATTTGCACCTCAACACGCACAACACACACACAAACACCATTTAGACTAGAGTAAGGTACACGTGCATTGCACGCATGAGATTTGGCAACCAAATTATGAATAAATACCACATTATAGCATGTAAGCTTTGGGTCATATATGCATGATGTAGATGTTCATTTAATTCTTATAGTTCATTTCATTCAAAATCGTCTAGTTTTTATAAGAAAGCTAATCTATTTTAAGATTCACAGAATTGTGCGTTGTAAGACATAAAGTAAAAACAAATAGTGGCAAATCGTGTAGAAAAACATTTGGGCAATTCTGATACGGAAGATTCTAGAACAAAGAAGAAGTGCTTGTGTTTTGAGGTTTGTGCATTATGCTTAAGTTCAACCATGGAGTCTTCTAGATTGTACATGTGGCGAAATCTGGTGGAATCTAGATGATATCCAATGGCTAGTAGTGCTCAAATTTGCCATCTCTTCACCATCGAATTCGCCTCATCCAACAACCATCTTTCAAAGTTAAAGTTACCCGCACCCAATATAAAAAATATATAATATAATATATATATATAGGGGTATAGATATGGATATGTGATGCGAAAGCCACCCATCATCTCCAATTAGAATAGTGTGTCCATGCATGGATGCAATGTGGCCAAACAATGTCTGCCATCGGTATCTCAAATTCAAATTAGTCTGACCTTGTTCAGTGTGTATACATTACAACATGCTCGATTCCAAACCACACCGCGCAGATATCTGTTATATTCATGCATGCATGGGTTTCAAACATCAGGATCTCTTATTCAAATATTGGAATTCAACTTTACATTGATTATGACCTCACCTAGTCTTTTACACCCACACAGTCGTCTTCTCTTTATAATTGTACCACTAACTTTCTCTCATGCATGCATGCACACACACTACCAGTCGGCATTATCCATCGCACACATGCAATCTTTTTCTTCAGGTCGGTCTCCCATGAAGGTACACACCCACGCACATCCCCCTATCCATCATATTGGGCAATCTTTATCTCTCACGCGTGCATGCGCAACGATCGATGTTCCTCTATGTTTGTGTGTATATAGCTAGGTCTTTCATAGTTTTCCACACAAATCGATCAATCGATATATCCAGTGAGGTCTCACCCTCTTTCCCACGTCCACATCGATCAATCTATACCTCTCACATATATAGCTAATACACCCACATTAATTATATATCCAACGTCCCCCTCTCATCATCCATGCCTTCCGCTTCATCTCTCGGACGCGTGCACAATGGCGAAGACAGGGGGCCACAAGGGCCCTGCCCCCACCTAACATCACTATATATCAAGGCTAATATGAATGTGATCATTAGACAATTGCTGCTAAAAATGGTTTAAGTTCATGAATTGGCCCTCCTCATAAAGGATTAACAATGCTTGGCCCCCTAGCTCATTTATTTTACATGGCTATGCCACTGCACGCAACAGCGCACATTCTCACCCCCTCTCTCTAAATATCGATCTCGCACTTGTGCACTCCTTCATAGTCTCCCTCCATTCGTCCCCTCGCACCATATTCTAGCCCCCCACTGGATTTTGCCACATGTACAATCTAGCAGACTCCATGGTTGAACTTAAGCATGATGCACAAACCTCAAAACAACAGTGGTTCTCCTTTGTTCTAGAATCTTCCATATCATAACTGCCCAAACTTTTTTTCTAGTTGAATTGCCATTATTTGTTTTTTACTTGATGCTTTACAATGCACAATTCCATGAATCATAAAATAGATTAAGGGCTTCTTTGATTCAAAGGATTCTCAAAGGAATTTTGGAGGATTCTAATCCTTAGGAATTTTTCCTATCATGGTTGTTTGATTCGTAGGATTGTAAACCATAGGAATTTTCCCAGATGATTCATTTGCACTAGATTTCATAGGGAACATCCCATCCACTCAAACCTCTTTGAAAGAATTCTGCGTTTTTTCTATGCACAATCAAACACTCGTACAATCCTGTAGGATTCAAGACGACATTCCACTATAATCCCATGTTTTTCCTATTCCCGCCTTTTGGAAATCCTACGAATCCAAGAGGCCCTAGCTTTTTTATAAAACTAATTGATTTTGAATGAGATGAACTATAAGAATTAAACGAAGGTCTACATCAGGCATATATGACTCAGAGCTTACATGCTATAGTGTGGTATTTATTCATAATTTGGTTGCAAAATCTGATGCGTGCAATGCACGTGTACCTTACTATTACTTCGAGTATGTGCAAAACACATAAATTAGAATTCCAATGGCACGCTACACAGTGTATCTCTTACAGTTCATGAAGCCACGTGGCACATGTGGAGGCGTTGTCGCGACCTCCTTGTGTGGATTGATCACAGTGACATGTTGCTGGTTCCATAAGAATGTACTTGTCCTCCCTGAGCCATACTGTCGGTACATGCACGAAGCAAAGATGTGCACGCACGCCACGCATGCACTCATTCCTTTGCACGCACACGCGGGTACACGAGAAGACACAATTTTGTACCAAGATCCACCCCATGTGATAATTTAACGCGTGTAAAGTTGTTCACTTCATTAATGGTCAGTTAATACAGCGCATGCAAATTGAGTGGACGTGAGGGCGGAAGAAAGACATTACTACTCCACTGCGCGCATGTGAGTAGTTAAATCATGGGTTGCTAGTAGTACTTCCATTAGTCTCCTTCGTATTTTGTGCCAATTTTTGACAGTAACATAATATTTACGCATTTGAGCAGTGTAGTCTACTTGAAATTTATGTTCCACTAAACTCATCGGGAGCCGTTTCGGGCCTCGAAACCAAAACCATCAATTAATCTTTACCTTGTTCCCATCCTATTCGAAAGCCTGCTCACACCTACTAGTACGTACCAAACCTGAACGTGTTCCCACTATGTAGGTATTAGTACTAGTGCTAGTACTTAGGTTATAAAAAGGGGAACTACATAACCAAAAATTACTCTACCTTTCCTCCTCATAAGTGCTTCTTCTTCGTCCGTCCTTGCCATGGCTGGTGAGCAGAGCTCTAGGTCGAGAACTACTCGTAACAAGCGAGCGGCAACCAAGGCTGCGGAAAAAAGAGAGGGCTCGCCGCCACGCAGAGACCTTGAAAGATCTCTCACGGGCAGGCGATGGCTCCCAGGAGCGCCCTAGCCGCAGAGGCGAACATGCCGAGCCAGTGGCACTGGAGTCGTTATCCCTCGACGGCATGCCCGATCAGCTCAATTAGCACCTCAATAAGCAAAACCTCGAAAGATCTCTCACGGCAGGCGATGGCTCCGAGGAGCGCCCTAGCCGCGGAGGCGAACATGCCGAGCCGGTGGCACTGGAGTCGTTATCCCTCGACGGCATGCCCGATCAGCTCAATAAGCACCTCAATAAGCAGAAGGAGTTCATCCACGGCTTGGTGGAGCTGCTGAAGGAGAGCCTCGATGACATGCCCGCTGAGCTCAATAAGCAGGGGGAGTTGACCGCCGTCTTGGTGATGCTGCTGAAGAAGAGCATTGCCTCGGAGAAGAAGGCGACCAGTGAAATCCTGCAACTTCAGGAGGACAAGGCGAAGCTCTGCCATGAGCTCGACCTGTTGAAGGAGAAGAACGCCGGCTGGAAGAAGCTGCATGAGAATAGTAGTTCCTCGATGAAGATGCTGCAGGCCCTCGTCATGGAACAGAAGGAGGAGTTGGTGAAGCTCCGCATCGAGCACCCGGCTGCTATCAAGGTACGTAATGCGGTCGTGGAACAGATGATGAAGGCTCGCGTCGAGAAATCCCGCGTCATGGACAGAATGAAGAAGATGGCGGAGGAGACGCGCAAGGAGATGGAGGTCGTGGAGGCTATGAAGAAGCAGTTACGACTCCGCAGCGAATTAGATCATTTGGGGTGATAATCTTCCTTCTTCTTTTGCTCCTGTGTTTCATCTTTTGCTTCAGGTGTTTCGCCGCATGTGTCATGTTCTCTGCGAGGCATGAATAGAACAGTGCTAACAATGAGATGACTAGCAAATTAGATCATTTTTATTGCCATATGGCACTGGGCTGCCGTATTTTGTGCTCCTCCGTCGTAGTACTACTCTAGTGGAAAACTTGAGTATACCGCACGGTTCTTTGCTCCTCCTCAGGTCGTCGGCACATTTATACAAGCAGTCAAATCACAAGGCCCCGCCTTCCAGCAGTAATGAGCCGTCAAATCACAAAGGCCCTCGCCTCTCGTGAAACCGACCAAGCTAGACTGCACCGCCCTCTAGCCTTTTAAAAAATGTATACTTTTGTACAGTAGTAGTATCGATGGATTACGCCACTGAGCAAAACTTGAAATTAAAAAAAAGGTGGTACATATAGAGAGCGCTCATCGCCAAATTATGCATATAGTACTATTAAAAGGCTAGTCACAATAATGGTGTCCAGCACAACCCACCCCTCAAATAAAACTAAACACCCTGGAATTCTTTGACAAAACTAAGCACCCTGAAATTCTTTGACAACTAAACTGCTGGCTATATGATGTTGGCCATATATATTGTACGTATATAATGTGAAGAAACGAGTGGTAGTACTATACCAACTAAAAGATGAAATGTAAGAAATACTAGTATGTACGTACTGAAGAGTTAAAGTAACAAGAAGAAACATAACATAGTTCTGCTGGGGGCTCAGCACAATACACCCCTCAAATTAAACTAAGCACACCTGGAATTAAAGTATGCAACTAATCCGGTAGACACTGCATTAGAACCACCATGAGCAACAACACTGCCACCTTACTCGGAGTCCTCGTCCACGACCTCAACTTCGTCCTTGTCCCTCTTCCTCTTGGCCAATACTTCTTTGCTTGAACCGCACACTTGGCTCTTTCTCTTCATCCAACCCTTGTAGATATTGAAACAAAGGTAGCCATCCATTGCAGCATAGTGGATGTGGTCTATATCTAGTACATTCCGTTGCCATGCATGACGATGAAACGTGTAATGAGGTTTCTCCAGTTTACCGTACGAAGGATGAACCATGGCTCCTGCCAGGGTCAGCATTGAAGGCTGACCACTGGAGGGCAGCAGCCGATTCTTCTGGAGGTCGAAGGGGTTGCCTACAACGAGGCCTATCTGACCCAGGACTCTTTTGTCGTTCGTAAAGTCTATAGTAACGAATTTGACTAGGTTGCTCTTGAGGAAGTTCTTAAAATCTAGGCATTCAACGTGGGCATGGCATATGTGGTATACCAAGCATAAGTCATGCACGCAAACCTGGATCACGGCGGGCTTCTTCCTCTCTTCCTCCTTTAGATCCTTCTCTCATCCCAAGGCTGTGGTGTACTCAACATCTAGCCCAGCGACCCACTCATCATCTGAATTTTCGAACATGCCTCTGAAGCGAGCAAGGCATCCTTTCACCCTCCCGGAAGAACGGGTGTAGATGACGTCGAACTCATCACCGGTGATGGTTCTAACCTTGTACTCACTGTCGATCATGGAGATTTGGGACGCCATGGATTTGGGAGGAGGGTTAGGATTAGTGGAACTGCCATAATGTGGAAGGACGGGACGACTAGGAGCGAACTGCCATAATATTAAAGGACGTGCTGGGACGAGTAGGGGCGAACTGCCAGCGTACAAACGGCAGGGTAGTGGCTTTCCATTCTCCCATGATACGGGCTTCCGAGAGCCTTTGGATCTGAGATCGAACGGTTGCATGGTGTGATTCTAGACCTATGGGTGAATATCCTATCCTGGAGGGTTATTCTGCAAATTTTCAGCAACTTAGCATGCGACCATTCGACCTCAGATCCAAGGGCTGCAAGCAGCCCGTATCATGGTCGAGCCTTCCACGACCGCCGTGTCGCTCATGCGGTAGCGCCCTTGGAGATTTAACACGATGCGTTAGGCTATCTGATGTTGGCATGTCATACATAGTCATCACTTAGTCACTCATACTACAACAGGGTTAGCTATAAGTGTATTTTTTTACTTCTCTCTATCTCTTTCTTTGTACTCCCTCTGTCCCATAATATAAGAATGTTTTTGACACTAGTGTAGTGCCAAAACGTTCTTATATTATGGGACAGAGGGAGTAGTATTTATTGCATTTGCCAAGGAGTGACCTCTTACAATGAAATGGTGCTTTAGATGAGGTGCTAAGGGCGTTAAATGGCTTAGCAATCAAGTCCCCAATGCATATGTGCTTATTAGTTTTGTTTTGCTAAGTTTGCTTCATTTAATTAGCTATAGACTCAAAATTGTCTTCTCACCTAGGTACACGCGCTTAGCACCGTTTCTTCCTTGGGTCACCAAACTAGTCTCTCTCTTCTTAATTAACTTTCCACATCAGACTTTATGCCTATGTGGCAAGCTTAGCACCTGTAGGAGCAAGTAAGTATAATAGTGCGCTTTACATGGCATTTTTGCATATGTGGAGGAAAGAGGGGCAAGTAAAAAGTGGAGAAGTGGGCTCTCATGCAAGAGCCAACCTCTACTGCATGGTGGAGCATTGGGAGAGGCACCTGTATGGAGGTGGTCAGCAATCGGAAGACTCACGCCGGTCGTAGCACCATAGTTAAAATGACAATGGCGAGTCAAATTACGGGGCCCCACTTGTCCAGCAGTAACTCGCTGTCAAATCACACAGCCCTATGTTGGCAGCAGCCTACTCCCTCATCTTCTCGCGTCTCTGTCGAGCCGACTAGGCGGAACTGCCCTGCCTACCACACAGGAAAAGCCCTGCTCTCGACTTTTAAATTGTACAGTATACTAATTTTGTATCCATGGATTGTGCCATGGAGCAAAGCCTCTAGAAAACGATGGTACACATGTGCGGAGTATACAGCACGCCCGTTGCGTTCACCTTGCACCCCAGACGATCGGTCGGTCTGGCACGCTGCTCTCCAAATGGAACGCGCGTCATATTGCGTTTGCACACACATGTGGGACTGCAATTGAGAACCAACCATAGGCACACTCCCCGGCCCTACAAGTCAGGTGACTTAATAGAAGAGGGAGACGAGCGATAGTACTAGAGAAGTGTTGTACTACGTTGGTGCTTGGACGATCCCTGCAATACACGAAAGATCAGTTCGTCCATGCATGTGACCAGACTCCAGTAGACACGCCTGGATTGGCTATCGTCTACATATCGTGCATGCTATGTTGTACAGGGCTGTAGTTCTGGTGAGAAATCTAAAAAAGGTTTCTTGTCATCTCGCAAAATTAGGTGTCATGCGCTTCGGATCACTGCGAGGGTTAAACAGCGACAACTGAGTTGGGCTAGTCATTGAGGGCACATGCACGAGGACTACTCAGCTTCCATCTAGGTCAAGCCGGCTATGTTAATTAGGACATCTATCGATGGACCCCTTTTCTACGAGTTTATCTTTAATTTGAGCTTTGTTCCTCGTCTAGTTTGTCCGTCAGGATTCATGTTGTCTCCTTTGGGCAGTGATGTTATGATTTCTTGTCATGTGGCATTTTTTTCGTGTTATATGTTATAATCCGGTGCTTCAAATCAAAATGACAACAACTGCGCCTCCGGGCCATGTGCATGAAGACTTCTCGACAGTCATTGACAAAGTCAAGCCAGCTCTGGTAGACAAAAGAAAACTAGTACTCAACTATATAGGCAGGAGCCTCCGTGCTTGCTTGCTAGTGTTGCTCTCTTCACACTATCTCGTCCTCTCCAGATCTAAACACGACAGTGGTGGCCACACTCACTCTCTCTCTGCTCACCGCTGGTCACAGATCCAGCCGAATCCTCTCCGCCGGGGAAGGTGAGAAGGTGCAACGTTCATGCGGTCGTCCTTGGTGATGGCTCTTACCCACTGCTGGCACGTCCCGATCAGCCTGCCTTGCCGTCCTCTCCCAAGCACCGCTGGCGAGGGTGGGCCTCCGACCCCTTCTTCCTCGATGCTGTAGTGTGGGCAGATCCGGCCTCCCGCCGCCCACCTAGTGACATCCCGGCGACCATCAAGTATAACTTCCTTCGAATCTGGCCTTGCTCTACTTCCCGAGCTCCTGACGTCGCTGCATTTGCATCTTTTACTATTTCTCAGGCCCGCTCGTAGATAGGATCGATCGACTGTTCGAAAACCACCTAAATTTTTATGGTTAAGAGGTAAAACTAGTTCATGCACTTGAATCTAGTACTACTTGGTTCAAACAAGGAAGAAAGGGGGTGGGGTGGGGAAGATTTGTTACCTGAATCTAGGACTTGGTCGAAAGAGGAAATAATGGGGGCGAAAAGTAGCAGAGACTGGCTATCCAATTGGTCTCTAGGTCTAATAGGGAAATAAAGGGAAACACAATACAAACTCAATATAAACCCGATCTATTGGTTGAAAAAGGAAAGAAAGTGGGGACTGGGGGACAAGCCAACAGAGTAAGTCCAGCACTAGATTTGCTAGCCTCACACAGTATAAGGTGGCTATACCGAACAAAAATGGGACCAACCCGATATCATGTTCTGATGTTTGTTGCCCCAAGCCACTCTTATGTAATGCCACTGGCAAAATATAGCAGTCGCACTGTTAAAAGTAAGGACGCGTTAAACCAATATTGTTTTCAATGTAATGCTCCAGTATTATGAATCAATGGCACTTTTTTACATGTCCTGCTAAATTTCACATTAAGATAAGTTGGTTCTTTTCATTAGAAATGCAACTGTCCTGGTCCGCCTACTCTCCCGTGCCAAAAGTAATGTCATATTTAACGGTTGTCATAGTTAATCCTAATGCCCACACTAACATCTACCAATGCTACTGCTTTAGAAATTGCTACTGTCCTTGTAGGATTGCTGTCGGTGTCAAAACCGGCGGATCTCGGGTAGGGGGGTCCCGAACTGTGCGTCTAGGCGGATGGTAATAGGAGACAAGGGACACGATGTTTTTACCCAGGTTCGGGCCCTCTCGATGGAGGTAAAACCCTACTCCTGCTTGATTGATATTGATGATATGGGTAGTACAAGAGTGGATCTACCACGAGATCAAGGAGGCTAAACCCTAGAAGCTAGCCTATGGTATGATTGTTGTAATGGTTGTTCGTCCTACGGACTAAAACCCTCTGGTTTATATAGACACTGGAGAGGGCTAGGGTTACACAGAGTCGGTTACAATGGTAGGAGATCTACATATCCGTATCGCCAAGCTTGCCTTCCACGCCAAGGAAAGTCCCATCCGGACACGGGACGAAGTCTTCAATCTTGTATCTTCATAATCTTGGAGTCCGGCCGATGATGATAGTCCGGCTATCCGGACACCCCCTAGTCCAGGACTCCCTCAGTAGCCCCTGAACCAGGCTTCAATGACGATGAGTCCGGCGCGCATATTGTTCGGCATTGCAAGGCGGGTTCCTCCTCCGAATAATTCATAGAAGATTGCGAACACCAGGATAGTGTCCGGCTCTGCAAAATAGATTCCACATAGCACCATAGAGAGAATAATATGTACACAAGTTCAATCTGCTGACGTATTTTGTGGCATGACGTCACACCACCACCAAGCCTTTTACTCGAATCGTTTTTTATTATACCACCTCAGCGTGTTTAGCGAAGCGGTTTCCTTGGCACGTCGTGTCGAAGTAGAGATCGTGCTCCCCTTATTCCGGGATTCCCATCAATACGGACGTGGGTAACCCAACCACGCCCGTTGCCACGCCTCCTCTATCGAAGGCGAGTCCCAAACGGTCACGGAGACGGCCCTTGGTATTCTCCCTCTTTATAATGGGACCAAGGCTCGTTTCTTTTCTTCAATCCTCAATCGAATCTGCCCCTTGCTCCGAGTTCCAACACCCAGAGCCTCAGATTCGAGCGCCTCGGACCTTCAATGATGACCGGATCCGACCTACAGGGTCGGTGGATGCCCTCCTCCGTCATGAAAGAGGACGTGCAAAAGCTGAGAGACGCTAAGTACTTGACCTACGAGATTTCGCATAGGATGCCCGCCAAAGGGCAAGTCATTCCCACTCCCGAGCCCGGTGAAAGCGTCGTGTTCGTGTCCCACCTCCGTCGGGGTTTAGGCTTCCCGATGGATCCTTTTGTGAGAGGGCTCATGTTTTACTATGGGCTGGAATTCCACGACTTGGCTCCGGAGTCCATCCTCCACATCTCGTCATTCATTGTCATCTGCGAGGCCTTCCTCCGCACTACCCCCCACTTCGGTTTGTGGCTCAAAACCTTTAACGTGGAGCCGAAGGTGATCGAGGGGCGCCAAGCAGAGTGCGGTGGGGCGGCCGTAAGCAGGAGGGCCGATGCTCCGTGGCCCGAGGGCTCCTTCCAAGAGGAGCTCGGCTTGTGGCAACAGGAGTGGTTTTATATTACCGCTCCCAGGGGCAGTAGGCAGAAGCCGCCGCCCATCTTCCGCTCGGGACCTCCATGATGACTGATGTCATGGGTCAACCAAGGGCTCAACTGGGGGCCGTCAAAGCACGTGCCCCTATTGCAGGGCCGGATTTGAGACCTCCAAGCGAGGGAGATCGATCTGGTCGTGGTGACACAGGTCATGCTGATTAGGCATCTCCTTCCCTGCAAACGCCGTCCTTTCCGGCTATGGGAATTTAATCCGGAGGGACCACGAAGTCTCCAACACTTCATGGGTACGACACCCGTGGAGATGTACAAATTGTTCTTCGGATCACAAGAGGTGTGTCTGGAATTGACCGAGGGCGCCGGCCTAAGCTGCAATCGCCCGGATACACAAGAAAGTAGCTCTGTGTCCGGACATACCGTTTGTTTGCCTTTCTACGATTCGCCTTTTAACCAATTGCCCTCTAAACAGGAGTGGATAGCGCAAGCAAAACTGATACGGTGTCCGGCCCCCCTCCCAGAGACCGCGCCGGATCCCGTGCTGGTCAGGATGCTAGAGGTTGCGCCTTCAGAGGAAGGCGAAGGGGAGAACAGAGGAACTACCGCCTCTACCGAGGAGGCTTTTGAGAAGGGGGGGATCAAGAATCCCTCCTTCCAAGGGGAGAAGAGGACGGCTTCTGAAAACCCGGAGGCCAAGGCCTTGAAGCGGGGGAAGAGATCCTCACCGGAGGGTCCTGCATCCGGGGAGGCCCCGGCCGCACTATCTCCTCTACGGAATCAGCCCTCCGGCGAGCCGTAAGTAGAAAAAAGGGAGTTTTGTAATAAGGGACATCCCTATTCGTGCTTCTGAGGATAACTTAAGTTTTTACCTTGTAGTTTGGATCTCCGTCCTTCTCAGATGAGCTCGTCTTTGGGGGACCTTTGTCCGGAGATGATGGAGAGCGAGATGCCTCCATCCGCCGCGCCGTCAGGTGGAGCAGACGACCCTGAGGTGTCATCACGGAGGGTATCCCCGAGTCCGGCAGAGCCGAAGAGTTCAGCGCCAACTAGTGTACGACCGGGGGAGCTGAGGGATCTGCTTGAGAGGGCGTCTATATCAGAAGATCACCATACATTGATGAGTATGGTGATTGGAAGAATTTCGTCCGCCGAAGGTGGGTTGCATGATGCCGTCAAAAGCTTGTTGGCGGGGTTTGAGGTATGTAAAAATGACATGCCTTTTGACAGTTTTACACATAAAGTGCGCCCTGTATAGATAGTAGCCCCTGAGACTCGGTAGGTTGTCGAGAGCGACAGCGTGCCGAGGATCAAAATCACAGGTATTGATTTTCGCCTTTCCTATGCAGGTGGCGGATAGTCCGGTGGCCAGCCGGGCTGATGGAGTTGCCGAACTAAAGCGGCAACTCGATGTTGCGGATGCGGACATCGCGCTAGTCAACAAGCGACTTGATGAGTCGCAAGGTAGGTTTCTTCTCCGTGGTCACCTAGTAAGGGAGCCGAAGCCCACCCCTTACAATATGTGTGCTTGATGTAGATGGTGCCGCTGCTGTGGAGGACCTTCGAGCAGAGCTTGCTCGAGCCAAGGAGTAGGCCAGGAGGAGTGATGCGGCTGCCTCGAAGGCGGCCGAAGAGCTAAAAGCCGAAAGGGCTGCTCACTGCCGGAGCAGGGAGGAGATGGCCGAAATGGCCGTGAAGCTGAAAGATGTTACCGACCGCTTTGAGATTCTCGAAAAAGAGCGCCGAGCGGAGCAAGAAAGCCTGAAGAAGGCTACCGCCGAAGCCAAGGATGCCCGTTCTGCAATGAGGGCTATAAAGGAGGAACTGCGTCAGGCCGGAGATATCGCGGCGGGCAAGCCTTTTCTGCTGCGCAGGAGGTTTACAGATCCGAATTATGCTTAGCTTGGCCAGCTGTGGGGTCCGGAGGATCCTTATATGGATTTAGCGGCGAGTGCGGCAGATGCCGTTGTGCACTTCCGAAGTCAGAAGGATCACGAGACGGAAGAGCTGTTTTGGTCTCAATTCCATAGTCCGGAGCGGTCACTTCCGCTGACCGATCGGTTGGCTGAGTGGGCTGAGCTGAATAGGCTGTCTGGACTTGCCATGACAGATATCGTGGCTCATGTCTGGTCGGATAGGCCCAAGCCGAAGAGTTATTTTCGCTTATTGCAGCAATTTCTTGGGGCGGTGCCGCATATCAAGGCGATGAAGCGGTCGGCCTGTATAGAGGGTGCACGGATGGCCCTCGCCCGTGTGAAGACATACTGGATGGAGATGGATGCCACCGCTGTTGCGACCCAGGGTTCGGACGAGAGCCGGTTACCCGCCGAGCACTATTTTGGGGAAGTTCTGCGTGGTGCTCGTGTAATAGAGTCGCAGTGCTCAAAAAATGTCATGTTCAAATGAACTTTATGGTTTGTAAAACAATGTTTATAATATAAGCACTTTTTGTACTTGTGCGTTCAAGTATTGAAATATCTCCTGTGCGGCCGTTTATGTATACTTGTGTATAACCTGAAAGATGGCAGTCTTCGGCTTCAGCCCCCACGCACAAGGTGCAGGGGTGTTTGCAAAAATAGCGCATTTTCACACTTAATCCGACGTCTCGGTCCTGTGAAGGAGGTGGTAGCGTAGCAAACAAGGTAACCGGACTATAATGCTTTATCACTTTCACTTAGCCATAGGAGTTCGAGGGTGGGGCTACGACATAGCCCCTAGGGGCACCGCGCTCTCCGAATTCGGGGCGCGTGTGTGCCTGACCGGGAAGCGGTCCTTCGTCAAAGCGGAAGAATTCGAAACATTCCGGTAGTCGATCGAGTGGTTGACCAGTCTCTCGCTGTATCATGACAGTCAGTTTTCGGCTTTCTCTACTGAGGCGCTCGCCCGGCCGAACCGGGGCACAATCGCAGTAGTTGTCCTGGTGCCGTGTTAGCTGATGATACGGAACGTAAGGCAGCAAAACACAGGAGCCGGGCAAACCCAACATTTGACCAAAGACATGATTTGGAGCTGATGCATATAAGGCCTAACTCGAAACGCCGAACACTCCCTAAGGTATTCGGTCTTTATGATAACGGGTAGAACAATGCCCTAAGCCCCTAGTGTCCAGGTACAAGCGAGAATTTCTGGCGCGGCCGATGCCAAAACACTAGCCTCCTTGTTGGTTATGGTGAAAAACCGTGGGAGATGAATCAACAAAAGACAGTAAGAAAGGTTTACGCAGGGGCTTAATCTAAAAAGAATCCTTGCGACGGGTCCCTGCTGCACGTCTGCGCCTGTGTCTCCGTTGTGCCGTATCCTGGACGGGTGTGCACGTTATTCATCTGTAAAAAGAGAGGAGCTTAGCTTGAAAGGAAATCGTGCAAAAAATGTATTAAAAATCGAAATATGAATGAATGAATAAAGCTGAGCTTTTATTAGCTCTTTATTGCTCATACGCACAGCCCCTTGTAAAGGGGTGTGCGGCTAGGGAGCCCCTAGCTTATTTATGCCGGACTCGTCCAGCCGTGTCCGGGGTCTTGAACGACCTTTTAATGAGATGATGCCGCGTGGACCGGGCATTTTAAGTGTAAGAGACACGTAGTGTGGTATTGCGTTAAAGCGGACAAAAGCTTCACGTCCCAATAGTGCTTGATGGCTACTTTTGAATGGGGCAACATGAAAGATTAGCTTTTCGCGTCGGAAGTTGCCGAGTGACCCGAACACAACTTCTAGTAATAAGGAGCCCGTGCACTTGGCGTAAGGGCCTGGCATCACTCCTTTGAAGGAAGTGCGGCTATGGCGAATTTTAGTACGGTCTATCCCCAACTTGCGGATTGTGTCCGGATATAGCAGGTTTAAATCACTGCCGCCATCCATTAGGACTTGTGTAAATTGTAGTCCGTCGATTATAGGATCCAATATTAGAGCAGTCCATCCTGCATTTCAAATACTTCTGGAATAGTCCAGGTGGTCGAAAGTAATTGGTTTTGACATCCAATCTCGAGGTTCCGCTGGGGTGGACCGTGCGACACCTACTTTGGCGGGTGCCGCACTGTTGTTCCGTATTATCACATGAAGTGAGTTTACTGTTTTGACTTCTTGTGGGAAAGTCTTTTGCTTTCCGGCGCTCTGCTGGTGGGGTTCGTCATCATCCTTGCTTGGCGCGTCGAGCCCCTTGTGTTCGACGTTGAGTCGGCCGGACTGTTTGAAAACCCAACAATCCCGGTGGGTGTGGTTTGCAGGCTTCCCGGAAGTACTGTGGATTTGACATATCCGATCCAAAATTTTGTTGAGGTTGGATAGCTCATCGCTGCTGTCTTTAAGAGGCAGTGTTTTTTTCTTTGGACGCGAGCTTTTTAATCCGGCGTTGACCGCCGTGTTCTTTGGGCTTTTTTCTTTATTTTGGCGTTGGTCCTTTCTGCGCCGTGATTTTCCGTTTCCATCTCTTATCTTGGATGTACTCGGGTCGCTGGTGCTGCATCTTGCTAGCCAGCTGTCTTCCCCCGTGCAAAAGCGGGTCATGAGGCTTGTTAGCGCGGCCATTGTTCTTGGCTTCTCTTGGCCGAGGTGTCTGGCGAGCCATTCGTCTCAGACGTTATGTTTAAAAGCTGCTAAAGCTTCGGCGTCCGGACAATCGACTATTTGGTTCTTTCTGGTAAGGAACCTGTTCCAGAATTTGCGCGCTGACTCTCCGGGCTGTTGAGTTATGTGACTTAAATCGTCTGCATCCGGAGGGCGGACATAAGTCCCCTGAAAATTTGCTCTAAACGCGTCCTCGAGCTCTTCCCAACTTCCAATGGTATTTTCTGGGAGGCTTTTGAGCCAATGCCGAGCTGGCCCTTTGAGCTTGAGGGGTAGATATTTTATGGCGTGGAGATCATCTCCTCTTGCCGTGTGTATGTGCAGGATGTAATCCTCAATCCAGACTCCGGGGTCTGTTGTTCCGTCGTATGCCTCTATGTTTACGGGCTTGAACCCCGCTGGGAATTCGTGATCTAACACCTCATCGGTGAAACATAGTGGGTGTGCGGCGCCCCTGTATTTAGGTGTGCCGCTATCTTCGAACACTCGGCGTGTTGTGTTACTTCCTGGGGCCCTCTTCTTTCACCCATAAATGGATCTAACCGGGCCATCCGTTTTGCGAGGGTCTTTATGCATGTCATGTGCCGGCTTATGTGCGGCGCCGCTTGCCGCTCTTGGCCTGTCATCTGGTCGCCTATCCGGCCAGGCAGCCTCTTTGCTTTTTGGTTGTGGGGGCTCTACGGCCTCCTCGTCGAATTCTGGCAGCAGCTTGCGCTTCGGGTAGCTCTTTGTTTGGTGGCTATTGCCATATTTGTCCGCGGTCTTGAGTACTTTGCTCCACCTTATTCTGAGTATGTCTTCCGCTGTTTTGAGCTTCCGTTTCTCCTTCTTCAAACTTCTTGCAGTGGCGACAAGCCTTTTGTGAAGTTTCTTATGCTCCGGTGGTGTGCCCGGCGTGAGATCGTCTGGACTGTTGTTTTCGCCGGGCATGGATTGATTATCCGATTTGTCCTGTTCGGATGGTTGCTTGGATGCATGTTCGTCGCCCACTGGTTTGCCCTGCTCTATTGCTGGGTCATTAGGAGTGCTGTTTTTGTCGAGGCGGGGTTTAAGGCGGCGCCTGCGTCGCCGTTTTGGCTATTAGTTGGCGGAATTATCCTTTGCCGCGTCCCGTTGTTCCTCGTTATCGCTTCCTTTTGGGGTGTCCACCATATATACATCATGAGTTGAGGTGGCCTTCCAGTGCTCAGTAGGCGCTGGTTCTTGGTCGTCTCCGGCATCGTCGTTCATATCGTCGATGTCTTCGGAGTCATAGTCTAGCATGTCGGTTAGATCATCGACAGTGGCTACAAAGTGGGTGGTGGGTGGGCTTTGAATTTCTTCATCGTCCGCATCCGAACCATCCAGAACGCAGTCCGACCAGGGCTCTCCTAATAACGAGAGGTGCTTTAGCGAATTCAGGATGTCGCCAAAGGGTGAGTGCTGAAAGATGTCCGCAGCGGTGAACTCCATGATTGGCGCCCAATTGGATTCGGTTGGCAGGGGCGCAGGAGGTTCGGAGTCCGGCAAGGAGTCCGGCACCTCGGAGTCACGAGTTTTGCAAGGGACAAGATCGGTATTCGGCTCCATCGCCATAGAAGTTGCAGCTCCCGAGGCGGTGTCCAACCACCTGTCCTCGATCTGCGTGGTCGGCTCTGAACTATGGGTCAGAGCGGACTCATGTGCGGCCTCCAGGGTACTGTCCGGCGACAGAGCTAAATCATGCCCATCGTGACAGTGCGGCATGCTCGACTGTGGCTCGAATCCATCGAAGATCAAGTCTCCGCGCATGTCAGCCGTTAAGTTTAGGCTTCCAAATCTGACCTGATGGCCAGGGGCGTGGCTTTCGATCTGCTCCAGATGGCCAAGTGAATTGGCCGGCAGTGCAGAGCCGCTGAATACGAAGATCTGTCCGGGGAGAAAATTCTCACCCTGGACTGCGTTGTTGTTGATTGAAGAAGCCATCAAGCCTATTGGCTACGACACAGAGGAACTCTCAATGAAAGCACCAATGTCGGTGTCAAAACCGGCGGATCTCGGGTAGGGGGTCCCGAACTGTGCGTCTAGGCGGATGGTAACAGGAGACAAGGGACACGATGTTTTTACCCAGGTTCGGGCCCTCTTGATGGAGGTAAAACCCTACTCCTGCTTGATTGATATTGATGATATGGGTAGTACAAGAGTGGATCTACCACGAGATCAAGGAGGCTAAACCCTAGAAGCTAGCCTATGGTATGATTGTTGTAATGGTTGTTCGTCCTACGGACTAAAACCCTCCGGTTTATATAGACACCGGAGAGGGCTAGGGTTACACAGAGTCGGTTACAATGGTAGGAGATCTACATATCCGTATCGCCAAGCTTGCCTTCCACGCCAAGGAAAGTCCCATCCGGACACGGGACGAAGTCTTCAATCTTGTATCTTCATAATCTTGGAGTCCGGCCGATGATGATAGTCCGGCTATCCGGACACCCCCTAGTCCAGGACCCCCTCAATTGCCATTCAGATAAGGAACATACTTCTTTTCATTTGATGCATGTTTCATCACTTGTTAGTCACCCTCCTTTCCACCTTTTTTGTGCAAACAGAGATATACATTTCACGCTCGATCTTAGTTGAACTCCACAAATGATATCCAAATTATAGTTGAACATTCCAAGAGCTTCACAACCAACCTTGATGTTGCTCAATTTTATTGCAACTAATGAAGAAGAAGCTCTGTGGGTTTCGTTTTCTGATGGAAATGGAACTGGGGCTGGAGCCCTTTTCTTAGTTTTTTTAAGAAGAAGCTGCTAGCTCACGGGACATTGCTTCATTTTAGGTGAACAGCACCAAAAGGTACCATGAATTGAACCATCCATGTTGGTGACTGAAAGAGCCAGCTTGAGCATCCCAGTCTAAGCACCCCAAGCCTCCATCCTTGCGACGCACGGTACACCTCGTTTGCCACGTGCTCGACCCTAGTGTCACTGATAAAATGAAGTAATAATACAGTTAAAATAGAGCAAGTTTCCTCTCTATCATTTCATTTCCAATGTAGATAAAGAAAGTGCTTCTCTTTGTTAATGTATGTTTCATCAACTAGTCCCATTGTTAATGTGTAAGCGTTTCTGCAAACTGGGGTGCTTAATTTTAGTTGATCTGTACAAAAATAGAGATTTGAATGTCTCAAGGCGCCTCCTTGTACTGCTGCTGTACACTGATGTTCATCACTGGCAGAAGGTGTACCTGGGAGACTTGGGACGATTTCCAGTATGAGGCGTTCCGTATGAGGCGTCACAGGGCCCAGCTCGCCCTCGCAGCATGGCATACTATGATACTATTGCAATATTTTCTTCTATTTATTTTGTGTGTTTCATCAACTAGTGCCACTATAATGTAATCACGCTTTTTCATTATCTGTGCAAACAGGGTTATTCAGCTGCATTTTGGTGGAATTGCACAAATGTACGTATGGAACCGGCATATATGCCGAGTGCGAGGTGTGCCAAGTAAAAATTACCGACACCAACCATGCTCCATGCATGCATTGGCATCCACCACCACCAGTGGGATGTGTGGCGCTCTCTGTGGACGGATCTTTCTCGGCAGAAAATCCTCTAACCAAATACTAGTAGCTTATATTGACAATTTTCTAGGGAGTACTCTTTTCTGAAAGAAGCAACAATCTATTTTTCTTTATTTGTACACTGTATCACAACATTGACCCAAAGGTCCAGAGCTATTTTTGGGTGATTAGCGTAGTACTCGGAGACTGATTGTAAGCATGATTTTCATTAGCCGTCACACTGATTGTAAGCATGAGCAGGTGGAAGATTAGGTTAGTGCAAAGCTTACCTTAAACCCTACCGCCGCCATTGAAACGAGGCGAGTGTCGAGGGAACCGTGGAGAACGGCGGGGAAGCGACGTCGCGCCATCCGGCCTCCTCTTGTGGTGGGAGAACAAATACTGCTGTGGCTCTGGCTGGCTCTGCACCCTCACGAACGACACACCATACTCGATTGATTCGTTATCCTCTGGGTGCTCGACCATCGACCTGTACGCCCACCACCTCCGCCTGACTATCGCCTCGGGCAAATCTGTCTGCTCCATCGCCCAAAGGAGATACTTGATGAACTCGGAGAACTGCGGCATGACTACCGCCGAGGAGTACATGTACATCGCCGCCCTCATCGCTGTCGTCTTGCTCTTTCGCATACATTGCCACATGGCCCTCACCGTCCTCGAAATCTCCCACTCATTGTCAAACCAAGTAAGGATCTCCATCAACCTGGCTAACTTTTCCTGGTTGCCGCCGGCGATCTGCCTGATTCGCTGCTGCATCCTCTCCATAGATGTCCTTCTAAGTGGTTTGGTGCTAGCTTTTGAAGATGGGAGGAGAGACGATGGTCTTGCAATAGAGAAGAGAGAGAGAGAGAGAGGCGAGACAGTGGTTTTGGAATGGAGATGATGGAGAGGAGAGGAGGTGGTTTTGCAATGGAGAAGATCAGAAGAGGGAGAGGCGAGTCGGTGGTTTTCGAATGGAGATGATGGAGAGGAGAGGAGGTGGTTTTGCAACGGAGAAGAAGGAGAGGAGCGTGCGGCAAATTGGACGAGAGGGCTAGAGCGCTGTGACTGGATCAAAATCAAAATCAATTTACCCTTCAATTAAGAAAGCGACCCCACATTAACTAGTCTCCCTTTTATTCTAGGTCATAATTGACCATGAGTTTCGCACATAAAATATATGTTATACGTTGCAAAAATAATATAATTTGAAAGTACATTCACATACGAACCAAAGGATACAATTTTTGGTGGCATGCATTGACATTTTGCTTGTCAAATACAGTATGTGGTCAAACTTTGACCCAAAATACACAAAACAAAAAATACTTCCAAGACCAGCGCCGCTCTTCCGCTCTTCTCATCTTAAACCATCGCTGCTCTTCTCATCTTAAACCATCGCCGCTCCTCTCCTGTTCCAATCTAAATCCATCAACGCTCCTCTCCTCTTCCATTTCAAAACCACCGCCCCTCCTCTCCTGTTCCAGTCCAAAACCAGCGTCGCTCCTCTCCCGTTCTAATCCAAAACCAGCGCTGCTCCTCTCCTCTTCCTTTCAAAAACCACCGCCGATGAGTGAAGGTGCTATGGAGAAGTAGATCGATGGAGGAGTACAACCGATACGTGAGGATCGCAGATGACGACCCTGTGAAGCTAGCTAGGATGTTGGAGATACAGTCTTAGTTTGACAACAAGGACCAACTAGCAGCGATGTCGACATCCATGGCCAAATATCTACAACAGAGCAAAAAGGCGGCGATACTCCCGGAGGGAGTCGTGCGGGAGTACATAGAGCTGCTCCTCTGGGCCATGGAGCAAATAGATTCACCGAATCTGATCGTGAGGGAGCGGTGGTGGGAGTATCGATCCCAGATGGAGCATCCACCAGAGATTGAAGGATCGAGCATCTACAGGGTGCCATTTGTGAGGGTGTCCTGCCAGAGCGAGCCGGTGGAGTCTTCGTCGACCGAACCCAACTGCAAGAGGAGAAAAGCAGTTGGCCCGACGACGATTCCCCACCATCCTCTCCCTCACCATTCACATCGTCTCACGGGGCAGCTGTCTGCCGCCGAGGAATAGGAGGGGACTGCCCCCTCCCCCAGCCCAATAGTCGGGCAAGTTGTGAATTGTCAGGAGGAGCTTAGGGTTGTCAGTATTTGCAGGTCGTGAATTGTGTTTTGTGTTGTGTATTTTGAGAGTACTTTCAGATATGAATGTCTTTTGAATTTCAGATTTGCAGCATTGAACATATGAAGTATTTTATGAATTCTAGAGATCTATTTTTAGCACTTAAAAATGTAGTTTCATAGGAGTATAAAAGTGCAGACAATGTGATTCTCAGAGAAGAAACTACAAGTTTCAGTTTCAGATAAGAAACTGCAAGTTTCAGTTTCAGATAAGAAACTGCAAGTTCAGTTACAGATAGGAAACTGCAATTTTCAGAGGCAGAGCATTTATATTAACACGACCTTTTCAAACAGGGTTATCATCATGTTGGAAGTTTTATTCATGGTCGAAAATGGAACTACCAGCCAGTTAACATCATGCTGATCAAGATGCATGCATAGCACATCTTCATATGATGCACAGTCAAAAAGATATGCTATTTTCAAAATGCCCACACAATGTCGAGTGTGCGAAACACAGAGAAAACGAGGGACGAAGTTTTGGCAAGTGTTGGACGTGGTGTGTGTAGATGACAATGGGGACCCACATGTCAATAAAGGCAGAGGAAAAAAATTGGAGATATTTTCCCTGCAGAGGTGGAATGGAACCCGGGCGGAACAGCTGTCGGGTAGTGTCACTTGGCCACTAAGCTAGTTCAGTAGTTTCGTTAATAATAAGGCACTTCCTCAGGTGGTCAGATCCCCTCCTGCGCCTTTGTGCGCTCGCCGCGATGCCGCTGTCTGCCATTGTGAACTTGCTGAACAAACGAGAGGAATCTGGAGATGACTGTACGTGGAGAGGCGTACAGTCGAGACCTGATAACCCACAAGTATAGGGGATCGCAACAGTTTTTGAGGGTAGAGTATTCAACCCAAATTTGTTGATTCGACACAAGGGGAGCCAAAGAATATTCTCAAGTATTAGTAGCTGAGTTGTCAATTCAACCACACCTGGAAACTTAGTATCTGCAGCAAAGTGTTTCATAGAAAAGTAATATGATAGTGGTGGTAATGGTAACAAAAGTAAAGACAGCAAAAGTAATGTTTTTGGTATTTTGTAGTGATTGTAACAGTAGCAACAGAAAAGTAAATAAGCGAGAACCAGTATATGGAAAACTCATAGGCACCGGACTAGCGATGGATAATTATGCCGGATGCGGTTCGTCATGTAACAGTCATAACATAGGGTGACACAGAACTAGCTCCAGTTCATCAATGTAATGTAGGCATGTATTCCGTATATAGTCATACGTGCTTATGGAAAAGAACTTGCATGACATCTTTTGTCCTACCCTCCCGTGGCAGCGGGGTCCTATTAGAAACTAAGGGATATTAAGGCCTCCTTTTAATAGAGAACCGGAACAAAGCATTAGCACATAGTGAATACATGAACTCCTCAAACTATGGTCATCACCGGGAGTGGTCCCGATTATTGTCAGTTCGGGGTTGCCGGATCATAACACATAGTAGGTGACTATAGACTTGCAAGATAGGATCAGGAACACACATATATTCATGAGAACATAATAGGTTCAGATCTGAAATCATGGCACTCGGGCCCTAGTGACAAGCATTAAGCATAACAAAGTCATAGCAACATCAATCTCAGAACATAATGGATACTAGGGATCAAACCCTAACAAAACTAACTCTATTACATGATAAATCTCATCCAACCCATCACCGTCCAGCAAGCCTACGATGTAATTACTCACTCACGGTGGTGAACATCATGAAATTGATGATGGAGGATGGTTGATGATGACGACGGCGATGAATCCCCCTCTCCGGAGCCCCGAACGGACTCCAGATTAGCCCTCCCGAGAGATATTAGGGCTTGGCGGCGGCTCCGTATCGTAAAACGTGATGATTTCTTCTCTCTGACTTTTTTCTCCCCGAAAGCCAATATATGGAGTTGGAGTTGGCGTCGGAGGGCCACCAGGGGGCCCACGAGGTAGGGGGCGCGCCCACGGGGGTGCGCCCCCCACCCTCGTTGACAGGGTGTGGGCCCCCTGGTCTTCATCTTTTGCGAGGATTTTTTATTGTTTTTTCTAAGGTGTTCCGTGGAGTTTCAGGTCATTCCGAGAACTTTTATTTTTTGCACATAAAACAACACCATGGCAATTCTACTGAAAACAGCGTTAGTCCGGGTTACTTCCATTCAAATCGTACAAGTTAGAGTCCAAAACAAGGGCAAAAGTGTTTGGAAAAGTAGATACGATGGAGACGTATCAACTCCCCCAAGCTTAAACCCTTGCTTGTCCTCAAGGAATTCAGTTGACAAACTAAAAGAGAAAAAGAAACTTTTACAAAGTCTGTTTGCTCTTGTTGTTGTAAACATGAAAAGCCAGCATTCAAGTTTCAGCAATTATTATGAACTAACCATACTCATAATAACATGTAGGTCTCATAATCACTCGTATCAATAGCATAATCAGCTAGCGAGCCATAATAATAAAACTCGGATGACAACACTTTCTCAAAATAATCATAACATGATATAACAAAATGGTATCTCGCTAGCCCTTTCTGAGACTGCAAAACATAAATGCAGAGCACCCTTAAAGATCAAGGACTGACTAAACATTGTAATTCATGGTAAAAGAGATCCAGTCAAGTCATACCCAATATAAACCAATAATAATGAATGCAAACGACAGTGTGCTCTCCAGCGGGTGCTTTTTAATAAGAAGGGTGATGACTCAACATAAAAGTAAATAGATAGGCCCTTCGCAGAGGGAAGCAGGGATTTGTAGAGGTGCCAGAGCTCGGTTTTGAAATAGAGATAAATTATATTTTGTGCGGCATACTTTCATTGTCAACATAACAACTAAAAGACGACGATATCTTCCATGCTAAACAGATTATAGGCGGTTCCCAAACAGAATGGTAAAGTTTATACTCCGCTTCCTCCACAAGCATCAATCCATGGCTTGCTCGGAACAACGAGTGCCTCCAACATTCAACGGGTCCCAAGGGGAGTTTTGTTTGCAGTTATTTTGATTTAGTTTGCATAAAGCATGGAGACAGGGCATCCAGGTTACCATCCATTTTCTCGTGAATGAGGAGCGGAGTCCACTCCTCTTGAGAATAACCCGCCTAACACAGAAGATAAGGGCAACTCTAGTTGACATGTGAGCTATTCGAGCATGCAAAATAGAATGTTTATTTGAAGGTTTAGAGTTTGGCACATACAAATTTACTTGGTACGGCGGGTAAATACCGCATATAGGTAGGTATAGTGGACTCATATGGAACAACTTTGGGGTTTAAGGAGTTTGGATGCACAAGCAGTATTCCCGCTTAGTACAGGTGAAGGCTAGCAAGAGACTGGGAAGCGACCAACTGAGAGAGCGACAACAGTCGTAAACATGCATTAAAGCTAATTTACACCGAATACAAGCATGAGTAGGATATAATCCACCATGAACATAAATATCATGAAGGCTATGTTGATTTGATTCAACTACATGCGTGAACATGTGCCAAGTCTAGTCACTCAATACATTTAAAGGAGGATACCATCCCATCATACCACATCATAATCATTCTAATAGCATGTTGGCACGCAAGGTAAACCATTATAACTCATAGCTAATCAAGCATGGTAGAAGCAACTATAATCTCTAAATGTCATTGCAAATATGTTTACTTCATAATGGCTGAATCAGGAACGATGAATCATCATATTTACAAAAACAAGAGAGGTCGAGTTCATACCAGCTTTTCTCATCCCAATAAGTCCATCATATATCATCATTATTGCCTTTCACTTGCACGACTGAACGGTGTGTATAATAATAAGAGTGCACGTGCATTGGACTAAGCTGGAATATGCAAGCATTCAACTCAAGAGAGAAGACAAGTAATATGGGATCTAAGTTAAATAAACAATCATGCATATGAGAGCCACTAAGCATCTTCAATATGGTCTTCTCGACCCCCAAAGAAAAGAAAAGAAAAGAAAAACTGTTTACACGGGAAAGCTCCCAACAAGTAAAAGAAGAACGGGAAATATTTTGGGGTTTTCTTTTTAATTCTACTACAAGCATGGAAAGTAAACTAACTAATTTTTTTGGTTTTTCTTAATGTTTATTAAACACATAAGAAGAAAGCAGGAAAAGGAAAATAAACTAGCATGGATATTACAGTGAAAAAGTATGAGCACCGACATCTAGCAATGAGTGTGTGTGTGTGTGTGTGTGTGAACATGAATGTAATGTCGGTGGGAAATACGCACTCCCCCAAGCTTAGGCTTTTGGCCTAAGTTGGTCTATTACTAGGGATAGCCTGGCGGATACCCGTAGGTGAAGCTGGGGTCATATTGTGACGAAGAAGGCTCCAGCTGCCATTTGCTGGCAACCTCCTCTGGATCCCAAGAATAAACAGATAGTTGTGGAGGCTCATCTTGTGGCTCCGGTTCCGGGGCTGGTGCATGATTCCGATAGGCTTGAACAGCCGACCACGGAATGATGTGAGGTTTTGCAGACAAGTTAAAGAAAGAAGGAGCAGGCAAAGTAAGGATTTAATAATAAAATCAAATAAGATTTTATTTCGGAGTTTTATCGCATTTTTCAAAATTGCATTTAGGCCCCAAATAAATGTTCATCTTGTCCGGCTTATTTTTAGAGTACGGGGAAAATTTATTTCGAGATTTTTGAAGTCCGTTTAGTATTTCTTTTCTTTCTTTTTCTGCGCATCATAACTATTTAAAAAAAGGTTACCGCCTTACCGGGCCGTGTCCGACCTGGACACTGCGCCCGGGCGGCCTTTAAAGGCCGACGGCCCACCCCAGGCCGAAATCCTAGCCGCCAGCCGCGCCCCGCCCCGACACCCTCGCCGCCGTCGCCGCCGGATTCCGCCGCCGCCGCCCCTCGCCGCGCCGCCGCCCGTCCCGACCACCGCCGCCTAGCCGCCCGTCGCCGCCACCACCCACCACCGCCGCTGTCGCCCCGCCCACCGGAGCCTGCCGCCGGACCTCGCCGGAGGTAGCCGCCCCGCCCGCCGGCAGTTTTCTAAGAAAACCGCCCGTTTTTTAAAAAAACCGCGATTTATTTTTTTTATATAGATCGGTTTAGTTTTTTTTCAGTTTATTTATTTTGCGCACGTTTGTCCGTATGTTCGTTTTAACAAACAGTTTTTGTCGTTTAGCAGCAGACAACGAACGTTCGTTCGTTAGTCTGTTCGTCCGTTTTTCTTTTTCTCAGATTTTCCGTGATTATTTCCGATCGCGATTTCTGATCTGATTTTCTTTCTAGTATAACTTTTCGCTCGTTTATTGGAATCAGGCGATTCAAGCGCCTAGAGTTTTGTCTCGAAACCCTCTTTCCGTTTAACCAACTCAAACAAGTTTTTTCCACTATAAAATTTGACTTAGGTCCAGATTAGTAAATGAAGCTTGTTTCTTTTGCCGTTTGAGTTTCGTTGCTTCGTTTGATTTGATTCTTTTTGCAAACCGGAGTTCTTAAGATGAACTTTCTGGTTAGATCTCTTATTTGAGTTTTACCTGTGCATTAGATGAGTGCTTATTGTATGCTAGTTTGTTTGCGATAGAGTACCCAGAGTGCGCCGCTTGCTACTACGAGTCTCTAGGTTTCACGGATCATTAGCAAGGCAAGTAACACTTTGATCATACCTCTTTACTACCCAGTTTTATTGCATTAGATCAATCCTCAAACAATTGCATGATTAGGATTTGATTAATATGTGGGTTTTGGGAAGTAGATGAGGTAGAACCTATTACCTATTTTATTATCAAACCTTTGGGAGTTACTTCTACGTTTGCTTATATCGCTATGCTATGCTAGTAGACGTGGATTGGGTAAGTGTATCCATGACAGATGTGAGATTGTTAATTAATGGTTTACTTAAGGTGGCAACTTTAATACACATCTGGGTGGATTTAGGCACCTGGGGAACCCAGTGTTGCCTGTATTTTTGGAAATCCCAGGGTACCATGTGATTCTCCTATGGACCGCCACCCAGACTCAAAGGGATCATGAGATTATTCATGCTAGAAACTTTCGTGTGAGCCGCAAGCTACTATGGGCTCTAGCATAGTTGACTAAGTCATGTGAACTCTTACAGTGGTAGACTAGCAGATGTAGGGGAAAGTAGGTGTAACTGTCTACCCATCGTAAGGTGCAAACTCTTCTGAAAGACTATGTCTCGGTCATCCGTTTCTCAAACACCATGTAGTGCGAGAAATCCAGTGGAGGAGATCGAGTCTTGTGGGGAAAAGTGTGTGAACCTCTGCAGAGTGTATAAACTAATCATGGTTAGCCGTGTCCCCGGTTATGGACGTTTTGAGTATCTAGTACCTGGATTATCATGTGAATCTCATCATGTTATTTAATTTAATTTGTTGGGTTTTAATGATGATGCTTAATTGGGATTGAGTTGGGTGAACCTTCTCAATGTTTACAACCACCATGATAGTTAACTAAAATTTATTCCCTTGTTGTAGGGAAAAATTGGCTTTATGCAAAACTGTAACCATAGAGCTTTCCACCAGCCATATATGCATGTAGTATAGCATTATTCTGTTCATTACTCTCTATGTGTTACATTGCCAGCATATTTCATGTGCTGACCCGTTTTCGAGCTGCAACGTTCATGTTGCAGACTTTTCAGACGACGGGTAATGTGCCTTAGGTCGTGGTCTTATACTCAGTGATGCCGTTGGAGTTGATGGACTCGCTTATCTTCCAAGCCTTCCGCTGTTATCATTATTAGATGGCTTTAAGCCATATTTATTGTAATAAGTTCTCTTTTGAGACTTTCGATGTAATAAGTGTGAGATTGCTACTCTGTTATAAATCCTTCAAGTACCGTGCGTGTCAGCATTATCGATCCAGGGATGACACTGAAGCACAGAGATCAGACTGTTTGAGGTCTGGTCGCTACAAGATGGTACCAGAGCACACGCTGACTATAGGACACGACCACTAAGATAAAGCCCTAGATCACTACTCTCTTCTCATTTCTGACTCCTCGTCTTTTCTACTCTTTTAGGATGGCAGATGTAAGGAACAAGTTCATGCAACCGGATGAACATACACACTTTGGATGCCACTTGAAGGAAGTCACTAGATACCTGAACATCAGAGTGCCTAGCTTCACCGGGACCTACATCGCCACTTTACCCAAAGAGAAGCGTTGGATGATTCAAGTTCAAGTTCCAGGAAGGACGTTCATGCCCGTCACTGAGCCCATAGAGTTTTCCTTTGATGCACCAACCCGGAGTCTAGGAAAGAGCATGGCAGCCCACATCACCATGGGACGCATTGGAGAAGTTTACCACAAGGATCTCAAGTATACTATTTACCAGATTTGTGGGCGCCGAGATGAGCAATGGGAGATGATCAGTACCAGGAAGGATAGATCAATTGTAGCTTTCATCCATGAGTTAAACCAGCACATTCGTCGCCAGGAGAACCAGATGTGCGCAGGCATGATAGATCTGAAGAAAGCTACGACCAGGATCACGGAGCTGGAAGAAGAACTCAAGACTACACGCGATGGATATGAGGAGGAAATGATGATACTCGTGGAGAAGAATGATGATCTGAAGAAGAAGCTAAAAGTATTCATGGGATTTCCCGCGACTGGAGGAGAAGATGACGATTGCACTTGCCCGGAGAACTACATCATCATCGATGACACCGACTCGGACCCAGATGATAGCGATGATGACTTTGTTGATGAAGCTAGACACTAAAAAAATACACTTCCGTGATGATACGTGTTTGTCACAGTAGGTCGCGTTTTCTGTCATGCATGTACATCCATGACGATTTATGACAGAATCAGGATAGTCATACCTGTGCTGTCGTAGAAGTGTTCCATGACATTACCAAAATTATCATCACGGAAGTGTCCACTTCCATGATGATAAATCGCGCGTCACAGAACTGCTTTCGTCAAGGGTGACCGACACGTGGCATCCACCGTAACGGAACGCTGTTAAGCTATCGGGTCGGGTTTTGGATCCGATAACCCGTTAACAGCCCCGACCAATGATGATTTTGCACGTGTAAAATCATCATTGGCTGGAGGAAACATGTGTCAGCTCATCGCTGGGACAGATGTCATCCACTCATTGGACAGAAGGCGCCTATGATACGTCGACACGTGGCACGGCCCAACAGAGGCCCATTCCTGTGAAAAGGCCGACCCGTTTGACTTGGTCAAAAGGTGGCAGCCGGCCCATGGAAAGCCTGTTAACGACCTGTTCGCATATATCCCATTTACAGCCCGCTAACCCAAGGCCCGTTACGCCCTATTCGAATTAGGCCCAGTAGTGTCATCTGGGCCATCCCATATGATTCCAGCCAATTTTCACTTCTGGCCCATGTATGGCCCATGACATCTTTCGGCCCATATGAGGCCCTATGTAACTCTTGGCCTATTAACGGCCCGTGGTGAAACTGGCCTGTAATGAACAGTGTATCAATTTACACCCATTAACGGCCCATGGTGAAACTGGCCCGTAAAGAATAGTGTACCACTTTATACCCATTAACGGCCCTTTATTCCATTGGGTCGTTTCCAGCCCATGTTATCTTTTGGCCTTCTCAGAGCCCATTTATTCTTGGGCTCATTTCCAGCATTCGTTTACTTACGGCCCGTTACTGTCATTTTCTGCTTGTGGGCCAAATTCAGCCCGTGGTTACAGTCAGCCCGTTTGTGGTCCGTTAATACGTTGGGCCATTTTCATAGCGTCATCAAATACGGCCTATTAACGATGGCCCGTTATGGTCGGCCCATGAACGGACAATTCCAACTCTAGCCCGTTTACGGCCAAAATGCGGTATGTTTGGCCCATGTTTGGCCAATCGATCATACGGCCCGTATAAGGCCCATTGTTGATACGACCCGTAGAAGGCCCATTGTTTCTACGGCCCGTAGAAGGCCCATTGTTTCTACGGCCCGTAGAAGGCCCACTATTTCTACGGCCCGTAGAAGGCCCACTGTTTATACAGCCCGTAGGAGGCCAGTGTCACTACAGTGAATATTAGCCCATGGTTATTGTGGCCTAGTTTTAAAAAATAGGTTATTGCAGCCACTAGAAAACCGCAGAAAAAGAACTGCACTGACTACAAGCAAACAAATAAACAAGACAACAAGGAAATAAATAAGCAAGCAACTTACACTAGGCTATCACGGCTATTACACATATTACATCCACTGGGCATCAAAGTTCGCCACCAGTGCAAATATAGGGAACACAACAGCATATAAACGCTGCAGCAAAACAAGTCCAGAACTGAAACCACTTGAGAAAAGCTCAAGAAACAATATCCTGGGTACCCATAATGCTGGCAAGATGCTTAGCAAGCTTATTAACTTTCTCTTGTTTGGCGCTTAAGTCCTCCAGCGCTTGCTGTTGCACCAGAAAGTATGCATCTGAATTCTGCAGGGACTTCCTCAGTCCTTTGGCTTCCTGTCGCATAACATCTGATCAATGTCTTTCAACTTGAAGTTGAGACTCAAGAAGCCGAACTGATTCAGGCAACGAGTTCGAAGAGCTGGTGCCATCAGTGGTAGCAGTAACTCGAACACTACATCAAGACAGGACTTTGGGGTTGTCTCAGTGTCTTCAATATAGTTTTTATCAGCTTTCTTGGAGACCAACAGGGATGTCTCACTATCTTGAACCTTATCTGCATTATTTCCTTTACCATTGCATAACAGGGTACTCTTCTCCAATATTTTATCCGCGTTCTAAAAGAGAAACAAACAAACACATCTCAGGTTTACAATGTAGTATATGAAACTCATTTTGGTAAACCAGTTCAGTAGTAAGGTGGACAAGATAACAGCATGAAACAAACATATATCTATGTAGTATGGTCACTGTATGGTCTATATCATTCTAGTTTATGTTGCCAAATCAAGATAGATACAGTTCGAATCATATCTATTTAAGACAAAGCAGCATAGACAGAATATAATTAAGTGTGGGAAACTACACAGCAATAACAACACTTGTAATGTGCATGGCATGAGAACTTAACTGTTTATTCAATTGAAACTGAAATCAACATAGAGCAAGTTACAACAGCAAAGAGCCAAACACGTTGAAGAAACAGGTTTAAAACATACCTGTTGCGCCATTGGAGTTTCAATTGCATCCTTAAAATTTGAAATTAGTTGGTATCAGTAAATATAGTGATGCAAGAGCAAAGTAGTATGAACCATAGCTACGGAACCTGACCTGAGAACAATTCTTCTTCTGCTTTAAGCATTGACTTCATGTTTGGAGTGGTGGTCCTCGTGATTTGGGCACTGCAGTTGCCTTACTAACTGCTCGTGTTTGGGTGCTCTGTGGTGGAGACAGTGCTGTGTGAATGGGAACTGGGTGTCTATCTGCTGGGGTTGGGGTTAGAAGGGGTGTAGCTGGTTCTCTGTCCAACTGGGTAGGGGTACAATCTGCATGAGTGTGGGTTATGTGTGGTGGGACTGGTTCTTGGGCAAGTACAACCGTGCTTCTATTTGCATCGACAGGTAGCACGATCTTTTCTGAAGACCGTGTTTTTACTCCCACAGATACTACCATCACTCCCTCCAATTGAAATGGCTGATAAACAAGAAAAGTAATTGAATGTACAGACATTGTAAGATAGACAGGTGCAATGGATAGTAGGGAAGAAAACAGGGCATGAAATAATTCACATTTATGTTGTCTAAGCAAACAGAATAGCAGGACATAATTTCACATATATGATGGCTAATTAAACAGGATAGCATGACACAATTTCACAAGTATGATCGCTAACTAAACATGATAGAATGACATACTTCAAAATATGATGACTATGTAAATAGGATGACATGATGTAACTATACGATGCGTCTATTAAAGTGGTTGGCATGCCACAAATCACAAACATGCCATCGATGGAAACATAATGGCATGATATAATTCACAGATAGAATGACATAATTTAAAATATGATGACTATGTAAACAGGATGAGATGATATAACTATATTATGTCTTTAGAAAATGGGTTGGCATGCCATAATTTAGATACATGCTGTCTATGTAAACATCATGGCATGAAATAATTCAAATATATGATTTATATACTAAGGAAGTGAGCAGAGGGCAATCGCATATATGATGTGTGAACTAAGGAGATGACATTCAATATTGTGTATATGATGTAAAAACTAAGCATTGCAATACAACATATGCATTATATGAGTAATATAACCCTGCCAAGTTTGAGCATACACCTCAGCGGGATAATAGGACTGGTCATCTGCCTCTGAATCCTCCTCTGAAGAGCTATCTGTAACCAGCAAGATATCTGCTTCAGCAGGTAGCATTGTCTGCTCTGAAGACCTTGTTTTCACTCCAGATTTCTCCATCACCAATTCAAATGGCTGATGCACAGGAAGAGAAGTTGAATATACAAACATTGTCGACAAAAGCAATGAGAAATACAAAAAAAGGATGTCATGATATAATTCACATATATGACGCTTGCCTAAACAGCATGGCATTGCATAATTCACATACATAATGCCTTGCAACAAGATAACATTGCATAATTCACATATATAATGTCTTGCAACAAGATGGCATTGCATAATTCACATATATGGTAATTAGACACTAAACAGGTGGCATTCACACAAAGCATGTCTAAACTAAGCAAATGACATAGCAATGCAAGATACCATACGCACGATATGAGCAACATAACCCTGCCAAGTTAGGGCATGCACCTCGGGGGGGGGGGATATGACTGGTCATCTGTCTCTAAATCCTCCTCTGAGGAGCTATCGGTAACCAGCAAGACATGCGCTTCGTCAGATAGCATTGTCTGCTCTGAAGACCTTGTTTCCACTCCAGATTTTTCCATGACCGTGCCGAATGGCTGATGCACAGGAAGAGTAATTGAATGTACTAAAATTGTTGACAAATTTAACACATAATAAAAAAATGATGGCATGATATAATTCACATATAAGATGACTAGCTAACCAGGGAGGCATTGCAAAATTCACATATATGATGCCTGGCTAGACAAGATGGCATTGCATGATTCACATATACGATAAAGAAACTAAACAGATGGCATTGACACAAAGCATGTCTAAACTAAGCAGATGGCATCTTTAGTGTATACAGTAAGCAATGCAAGGCACCATATGCATGATATTACCAACATCAGCATGCCAAGTTAGAGCAAAGACCTCATGGGGTAAATAGGAGTGGTCTTCTCCTTCTGAATCCCCCCTCAGAACAGTTATCTTCCTCTTGATTACGATCCGAAATGGGTGGAGGGGGGGGGCTGCCTTTGCGCCCACCATGGAACGACGTCTGCATGAAATTTTATTGCCACACAAGGCTCGTCTCTTTTGCTCTACATGATAAGTTCCATTGTGTACAATAACTGGCATGCATAGGAATAAAACATAGTGAGATTATGTAAGGAGTGCATGCACAAATCCAGAGTGATGGTAGCAAACTATGGATAGACCCAAAACCAATGATAGCAGGCAGCTAATAGCTTTAGTTAAAAAATACAGATAATGGCTCCTCTAATGTTTGTTTGCACCCAACATGAAACTCATAGTAGACACCGGAGATTAACCAGATAGTAGACAGATAGTACTGATGGCTGCCCCAATATGTACCCCACAACCATTTAAAAACTCAAGTTTCAGCATTAGTTTGGACCTGACTCGGAGTCTAATAGGTGAACACGACGATAATGTAGCATGTTATCATATTAAGCGACGCATAACGTAAGCAGACACGGAAGAGTGTGACCTCTCTTGTGGACCCGTGTAGTCCTCAAGGTCATCTGCTCAGTTGATGATGGTAATGCAGTTGTCGTGGCTGCCGGCGGCGGGGAAGAAGATCTGAGGCGGCAAAAGACACTCTGGAGAGCGGATCCCTGTTGTGGTGAACCCTTCTGTCGTTGGAGCAGCTGAGCTAGGGTGGAACACAGCGCCGCAGGAGCAGGACAAACCACACAAGGTTTTCTTTGACACATATCTGTAACAGAAGTAATTGAGTAAGGGCTTGTTTGAATTTGAGGATTCTAACAATGTAGGGATAGGAAATAGATAGGAATAGGATAGGAATGCACGTGCAAAATAGAGAATTTAAAAACACATGATTTCTGCCAATCTGGATGTTTGATTCACAACAATTGGAAGATCACGGGATGCAAAAGCATGGTGAGATTAAGTCAAACCACAAGAAAATGTACGGTTATAATGCTATTATGCTACTATCTCTTAGTCTTGTGCTTGATGAATAGGAATATGAAAAAGAGGAGAAGTGGAAATTAGAATTCCTATGGTTTTTCTTTCAAGGAGACACTAAAGGAACAAATCCTACAGTTTTCCTTTGCTCCATTCCTTTGCACCAAATTCATGAAAAGTAGTACCATAGGAAACTTTCCAATTCCGATGTTTTCAATTCACTTTTCATTTCAAGCACTGGCGATTCTAGTAGGCAGGCTTGAGCAAGGAAAATCCTACACTAAAAAAATGTTTTTGTGCTACTTCTATTACTTTGGACCCAGGCCACTGCCATACTAGCTCAACTCCCAGGTCCATCGACAAACGCACAGCTCAAACGCGCAGAGATAAATAATGATGGTGTTCAAGAGAGTCCATCACGGATAGCTAAGTTGCCTGGTACCTCACTGCTTGTCATATAGTAGGATAAAATAATCGTATTTCCCGTTACTACGAGTGCTCAGTGGACAATATATATAACATGTAGAGTAAAAAAGAGATGCAACAGGTGTACAACCTCTTTGGCGAAGCCATGTCGATCTTAGCGTGATTGGGTTGGCCGGTGAGGATGCTCCGGCTGACTTGGCTGTCGGAGGAGGGGAAGAAGATCTTAGGCGTCTGGAGATGGAGCCCGAGGTACTGCTCCGCTGTGATGGAGGGTTTCATCGTTGGAGCAGCTCCGGTGAGTTGTACGACGCCGAGGCTGAAGCAGGACAAGAGAGACAATGAACAACGTTAACCTGAGTGGAATTCTAATAGCATCTCCAATACATGACGTAAAAATACATAACCACAAAGTGCTAGATGTAAAATACATCAGCCGCTCATCTCTGAACTTAACTGTCGAAACTGAATTTAACTGTCGAAATTGAACTTAACTGTCGAAACTGAACTTAACTCTGGAAACTGAACTTAACTGTCGAAACTGAATTTTGCTCTCAAAACTGAATTTTGCTGTCGAAACTGAATTTTGTTGTCGAAATTGAACGCACTAGCAAGGTGAGGCTACATGTCGGTCGACTTACTTTTTCATTTCTGGTCAGTCGATTTTGCAGCCGTTGGATACGAAATCAAGGGCCTGCGGTTCATCTTCAACCTCCAACCCCCTGAGCCGCCAGTCACCACCGGCCAAATAGCACCCCCCACCGCCCGCGGCCGGCGGTGCACCGCCCCACCCGCCCCGAAAACACTCCCCACCGCCGGTCCGCCGCCGCCCCGGCCATCCCTCTAGGCCCCCCCGTGCTGAGCTTTTTCTTCGGCGATCCCCACGCCACCGCCCCGCCAACGCTGTCGGTGTTCTGGGAATGGGGGTCCCCAGACTTGCGTCAAGTATGACCTGAGTATTCCGCGTGTGCAACTGTTTTGCACCCTTCGTATTTGAACGTAGAGCCTATCACACCCGATCATCACGTGGTGTCTCAGCACGAAGAACTTTCGCAACGGTGCATACTCAGGGAGAACACTTCTTGATTATTAGTGAGAGATCATCTTAAAATGCTACTGTCAATCAAAGCAAGAAAAGATGCATAAAGGATAAACATCACATGCAATCAATATAAGTGATATGATATGGCCATCATCATCTTGTGCTTGTGATCTCCATCTTCGAAGCACCGTCGTGATCACCATCGTCACCGGCGCGACACCTTGATCTCCATCGTAGCATCGCTGTCGTTTACGCCATCTATTGCTTCTACGACTATCGCTACCACTTAGTGATAGAGTAAAGCAATTATAGGGCGTTTGCATTTCATACAATAAAGCGACAACCATATGGCTCCTGCTAGTTGCCGATAACTTCGGTTACAAAACATGATCATCTCATACAATAAAATATAGCATCACGTCTTGACCATATCACATCACAACATGCCCTGCAAAAACAAGTTAGACGTCCTCTACTTTGTTGTTGCATATTTTACGTGGCTGCTACGGGATTAGCAAGAACCGTTCTTACCTACGCATCAAAACCACAACGATAGTTCGTCAAGTTGGTGTTGTTTTAACCTCGCAAGGACCGGGCATAGCCACACTCAATTCAGCTAAAGTGAGAGAGACAGACACCCGCCAGCCACCTTTAAGCACAAGTGCTCGTAACGGTGAAACCAGTCTCGCGTAAGCGTACGCGTAATGTCGGTCCGGGCCGCTTCATCTCACAATACCGCCGAACCAAAGTGTGACATGCTGGTAAGCAGTATGACTTGTATCGCCCACAACTCACTCGTGTTCTACTCGTGCATATAACATCAACGCATAAAACCTAGGCTCGGATGCCACTGTTGGGAAATGTAGTAATTTCAAAAAAATTCCTATGCACACGCAAGATCATGGTGATGGCATAGCAACGAGAGGGGAGAGTGTTCGTCCATGTACCCTCGTAGACCGTAAGCGGAAGTGTTATGACAACGCGGTTGATGTAGTCGTACGTCTTCACGATCCGACCGATCTAAGTACCGAACGTACGGCACCTCCGAGTTCAGCACACGTTCAGCTCGATGACGATCCCCGGGCTCCGATCCAGCAAAGCTTCGGGGATGAGTTCCGTTAGCACGACAGCATGGTGACGATGATGATGTTCTACCGGCGCAGGGCTTTGCCTAAACTCCACGACGATATGACCGAGGTGGAATATGGTGGAGGGGGGCACCGCACACGGCTAAGGAACGATCCGTAGATCAACTTGTGTGTCTATGGGGTGCCCCCCGCCCCCGTATATAAAGGAGCAAGGGGGAGGCCGGCCGGCCCAAGGGGGGCGCGCCAGGAGGAGGAGTCCTCCTCCTAGTAGGAGTAGGACTCCTCCTTTCCTACTCCTACTAGGAGGGGGAAGGAAGGGGGAGAGGGGGAAGGAAAGAGGGGGGCGCCGCCCCTCCTCCTAGTCCAATTCGGACCAGAGGGAGAGGGGGCGCGCGGCCCACCCTGGCCGCCCCTCTCTCTTCCCCACTAAGGCCCATAAGGCCCATTACTCTCCCGGGGGGGTTCCGGTAACCCCTCCGGCACTCCGGTTTTCTCCGAAATCACCAGGAACACTTCCGGTGTCCGAATATAGTCGTCCAATATATCAATCTTTATGTCTCGACCATTTCGAGACTCCTCGTCATGTCCGTGATCACATCCGGGACTCCGAACAAACTTCGGTACATCAAAACTTATAAACTCATAATAAAACTGTCATCGTAACGTTAAGCGTGCGGACCCTACGGGTTCGAGAACTATGTAGACATGACCTAGAACTATTCTCGGTCAATAACCAATAGTGGAACCTGGATGCCCATATTGGTTCCTAAATATTCTACGAAGATCTTTATCGGTCAAACCGCATAACAACATACGTTGTTCCCTTTGTCATCGGTATGTTACTTGCCTGAGATTCGATCGTCGGTATCCAATACCTAGTTCAATCTTGTTACCGGCAAGTCTCTTTACTCGTTACGTAATGCATCATCCCGTAACCAACTCATTGGTCACATTGCTTGCAAGGCTTTATAGTGATGTGCATTACCGAGAGGGCCCAGAGATACCTCTCCGACAATCGGAGTGACAAAACCTAATCTCGAAATACGCCAACTCAACATGTACCTTCGGAGACACCTGTAGTACTCCTTTATAATCACCCAGTTACATTGTGACGTTTGGTAGTACCCAAAGTGTTCCTCCAGTAAACGGGAGTTGCATAATCTCATAGTTACAGGAACATGTATAAGTCATGAAGAAAGCAATAGCAATATATTAAACGATCAAGTGCTAGGCTAACGGAATGGGTCATGTCAATCACATCATTCTCCTAATGATGTGATCCCATTAATCAAATGACAACACATGTCTATGGTTAGGAAACATAACCATCTTTGATTAATGAGCTAGTCTAGTAGAGGCATACTAGTGACGTTATGTTTGTCTATGTATTCACGCATGTATCATGTTTCCGGTTAATACAATTCTAGCATGAATAATAAACATTTATCATGATATGAGGAAATAAATAATAACTTTATTATTGCCTCTAGGGCATATTTCCTTCAGTCTCCCACTTGCACTAGAGTCAATAATCTAGATTACATAGTAATGATTCTAACACCCATGGAGTCTTGGTGCTGATCATGTTTTGCTCTGAGAGAGGCTTAGTCAATGGGTCTGCAACATTCAGATCCATATGTATCTTGCAAATCTCTATGTCTCCCGCTTGGACTTGGTCCCGAATGGAATTGAAGCGTCTTTTGATGTGCTTGGTCCTCTTGTGAAATCTGGATTCCTTTGCCAAGGCAATTGCACCAGTATTGTCACAGAAGATCTTCATTGGTCCTGATGCACTAGGTATGACACCTAGATCGGAAATGAACTCCTTCATCCAGACTCCTTCATTTGCTGCTTCCGAAGCAGCAATGTACTCTGCTTCACATGTAGATCCCGCTACGACGCTTTGTTTAGAACTGCACCAACTTATAGCTCCACCGTTTAATAAAAATACGTATCCGATTTGCGATTTAGAATCGTCCGGATCAGTGTCAAAGCTTGCATCAACGTAACCATTTACAACTAGCTCTTTGTCACCTCCATATATGAGAAACATATCCTTGGTCCTTTTCAGGTATTTTAGGATGTTCTTGACCGTTGTCCAGTGATCCACTCCTGGATTACTTTGGTACCTTCCTGCCAAGCTTATTGCTAAGCATACGTCAGGTCTAGTACACAGCATTGCATACATGATAGAGCCTATGGCTGAAGCATAGGGAACATCTTTCATTTTCTCTCTATCTTCTGCAGTGGTCGGACATTGAGTTTGACTCAACTTCACACCTTGAAGCACGGGTAAGAACCCTTTCTTTACCTGATCCATTTTGAACTTTTTCAAAATTTTATCAAGGTATGTGCTTTGTGAAAGTCCTATTAAGCGTCTTGATCTATCTCTATAGATCTTGATGCCCAATATGCAAGCAGCTTCACCGAGGTCTTTCATTGAAAAACTTTTATTCAAGTATCCCTTTATGCTATCCAGAAATTCTATATCATTTCCAATTAATAATATGTCATCTACATATAATATCAGAAATGCTACAGAGCTCCCACTCACTTTCTTGTAAATACAGGCTTCTCCAAAAGTCTGTATAAAACCATATGCTTTGATCACACTATCAATACGTTTATTCCAACTCCGAGATGCTTGCACCAGTCCATAAATGGATCACCGGAGCTTGCACACTTTGTTAGCACCTTTTGGATCTACAAAACCTTCTGGTTGCATCATATACAACTCTTCTTCTAGAAATCCATTCAAGAATGCAGTTTTAACATCCATTTGCCAAATTTCATAATCATGAAATGCCGCAATAGCTAACATGATTTGGACAGACTTAAGCATCGCTACGGGTGAGAAAGTCTCATCGTAGTCAACCCCTTAAACTTGTCGAAAACCTTTCGCAACAAGTCGAGCTTTATAGACAGTTACATTACCATCAGTGTTAGTCTTCTTCTTAAAGATCCATTTATTCTCAATGGCTTGCCGATCATCGGGCAAGTAAACCAAAGTCCATACTTTGTTTTCATACATGGATCCCATCTCAGATTTCATGGCCTCTAGCCATTTTGCGGAATCTGGGCTCATCATCGCTTCCTCATAGTTCGTAGGTTCATCATGGTCAAGTAACATGACTTCCAGAATAGGATTACCATACCACTCTGGTGCGGATCTTACTCTGGTAGACCTACGAGGTTCAGTAGAAACTTGATCTGAAGTTTCATGATCAATATCATTAGCTTCCTCACTAATTGGTGTAGTTGTCACAGGAACCGGTTCTTGTGATGAACTACTTTCCAATAAGGGAGCAGATACAGTTATCTCATCAAGTTCTACTTTCCTCCCACTCACTTCTTTCGAGAGAAACTCCTTCTCTAGAAAGGATCCGATTTTAGCAACGAAAATCTTGCCCTCAGATCTGTGATAGAAGGTGTACCCAATAGTTTCTTTTGGGTATCCTATGAAGACACATTTCTCCGATTTGGGTTCGAGCTTATCTGGTTGAAGTTTCTTTACATAAGCATCGCAGCCCCAAACTTTAAGAAATGACAACTTTGGTTTCTTGCCAAACCACAGTTCATAAGGCGTTGTCTCAACGGATTTTGATGGTGCCCTATTTAACATGAATGCGGCCGTCTCTAAAGCATAACCCCAAAACGATAGCGGTAAATTAGTAAGAGACATCATAGATCGCACCATATCTAGTAAAGTATGATTACGACGTTCGGACACACCATTTCGTTGTGGTGTTCCGGGTGGCGTGAGTTGCAAAACTATTCCACATTGTTTCAAGTGTAGACCAAACTCGTAACTCAAATATTCTCCTCCATGATCAGATCGTAGAAACTTTATTTTCTTGTTATGATGATTTTCCACTTCACTCTGAAATTCTTTGAACTTTTCAAATGTTTCAGACTTGTGTTTCATTAAGTAGATATACCCATATCTGCTCAAGTCATCTGTGAAGGTGAGAAAATAACGATACCCGCCGCGAGCCTCAACATTCATTGGACCACAAACATCAGTATGTATGATTTCCAACAAATCAGTTGCTCGCTCCATAGTTCCAGAGAACGGCATTTTAGTTATCTTGCCCATGAGGCACGGTTCGCAAGTACCAAGTGATTCATAATCAAGTGATTCCAAAAGCCCATCAGTATGGAGTTTCTTCATGCGCTTTACACTGATATGACCTAAACGGCAGTGCCACAAATAAGTTGCACTATCGTTATCAACTCTGCATCTTTTGGTTTCAACACTATGAATATGTGTATCACTACTATCGAGATTCAATAAAAATAGACCACTCTTCAAGGGTGCATGACCATAAAAGATATTACTCATATAAATAGAACAACCATTATTCTCTGATTTAAATGAATAACCGTCTCGCATCAAACAAGATCCAGATATAATGTTCATGCTTAACGCTGGCACCAAATAACAATTACTTAGGTCTAAAACTAATCCCGATGGTAGATGTAGAGGTAGCGTGCCGACCGAGATCACATCGACTTTGGAACCATTTCCCATGCGCACCATCACCTCGTCCTTAGCCAATCTTCGCTTAATCCGTAGTCCCTGTTTTGAGTTGCAAATATTAGCAACAGAACCAGTATCAAATACCCAGGTGCTACTGCGAGCATTAGTAAGGTAGACATCAATAACATGTATATCACATATACCTTTGTTCACTTTGCCATCCTTCTTATCCGCCAAATACTTGGGGCAGTTCCGCTTCCAGTGTCCAGGCTGCTTGCAGTAGAAGCACTCAGTTTCAGGCTTAGGTCCAGACTTGGGTTTCTTCTCTTGAGCAGCAACTTGCTTGCCGTTCTTTTTGAAGTTCCCCTTCTTCTTTCCTTTGCCCTTTTTCTTGAAACTAGTGGTCTTGTTGACCATCAACACTTGATGCTCCTTCTTGATTTCTACCTCCGCAGCTTTTAGCATTGCGAAGAGCTCGGGAATTGTCTTGTTCATCCCTTGCATATTATAGTTCATCACGAAGCTCTTGTAGCTTGGTGGTAATGATTGGAGAATTCTGTCAATGACGCTATCATCCAGAAGATTAACTCCCAGTTGAATCAAGTGATTATTATACCCAGACATTTTGAGTATATGCTCACTGACAGAACTATTCTCCTCCATCTGGCAGCTGTAGAACTTATTGGAGACTTCATATCTCTCAATCCGGGCATTTGCTTGAAATATTAACTTCAACTCCTGGAACATCTCATATGCTCCATGACGTTCAAAACGTCGTTGAAGACCCGGTTCTAAGACGTAAAGCATGGCACATTGAACTATCGAGTAGTCATCAGCTTTGCTCTGCCAGACGTTCTTAACGTCGTCAGTTGCATCAGCAGCAGGCCTGGCACCCAGCGGTGCTTCCAGGACGTAACTTTTCTGTGCAGCAATGAGGATAATCCTCGGGTTACGGACCCAGTCCGTGTAATTGCTACCATCATCTTTCAACTTTGCTTTCTCAAGGAACGCATTAAAATTCAATGGAACAACAACACGAGCCATCTATCTACAAACAAACATAGACAAGCAAAATACTATCAGGTACTAAGTTCATGATAAATTTAACTTCATTAATCATATTACTTAAGAACTCCCACTTAGACAGACATGTCTCTAGTCATCTAAGTGATCACGTGATCCAAATCAACTAAACCATGTACGATCATCACGTGAGATGGAGTAGTTTCAATGGTGAACATCACTATGTTGATCATATCTACTATATGATTTACGTTCGACCTTTCGGTCTCCATGTTCCGAGGCCATATCTGTATATGCTAGGCTCGTCAAGTATGACCTGAGTATTCCGCGTGTGCAACTATTTTGCACCCATTGTATTTGAACATAGAGCCTATCACACCCGATCATCATGTGGTGTCTCAGCACGAAGAACTTTCGCAACGGTGCATACTCAGGGAGAACACTTCTTGATTATTAGTGAGAGATCATCTTAAAATGCTACCATCAATCAAAGCAAGATAAGATGCATAAAGGATAAAAATCACATGCAATCAATATAAGTGATATGATATGGCCATCATCCTCTTGTGCTTGTGATCTCCATCTTCGAAGCACCGTCGTGATCACCATCGTCACCAGCGCGACACCTTGATCTCCATCGTAGCATCGTTGTCGTTTACGCCATCTATTGATTCTACGACTATCGCTACTGCTTAGTGATAAAGTAAAGCAATTACAGGGCGTTTGCATTTCATACAATAAAGCGACAACCATATGGCTCCTGCCAGTTGCCGATAACTTCGGTTACAAAACATGATCATCTCATACAATAAAATATAGCATCACGTCTTGACCATATCACATCACAACATGCCCTGCAAAAACAAGTTAGACGTCCTCTACTTTGTTGTTGCATATTTTATGTGGCTGCTACGGGCTTAGCAAGAACCGTTCTTACCTACGCATCAAAACCACAACGATAGTTCGTCAAGTTGGTGTTGTTTTAACCTTCGCAAGGACCGGGCGTAGCCACACTCGATTCAGCTAAAGTGAGAGAGACAGACACCCACCAGCCACCTTTAAGCACGAGTGCTCGTAACGGTGAAACCAGTCTCGCGTAAGCGTATGCGTAATGTCGGTCCGGGCCGCTTCATCTCACAATACGGCCAAACCAAAGTGTGACATGCTGGTAAGCAGTATGACTTGTATCGCCCACAACTCACTTGTGTTCTACTCGTGCATATAACATCAACGCATAAAACCTAGGCTCGGATGCCACTGTTGGGAAACGTAGTAATTTCAAAAAATTTCCTATGCACACGCAAGATCATGGTGATGGCATAGCAACGAGAGGGGAGAGTGTTCGTCCACGTACCCTCGTAGACCGTAAGCGGAAGCGTTATGACAACGCAGTTGATGTAGTCGTACGTCTTCACGATCCGACCGATCTAAGTACCGAACGTACGGCACCTCCGAGTTCAGCACACGTTCAGCTCGATGACGATCCCCGGGCTCCGATCCAGCAAAGCTTCGGGGATGACTTCCGTCAGCACGACGGCGTGGTGACGATGATGATGTTCTACCGGCGCAGGGCTTCACCTAAACTCCGCGACGATATGAACGAGGTGGAATATGGTGGAGGGGGGCACCGCACATGGCTAAGGAACGATCCGTAGATCAACTTGTGTGTCTATGGGGTGCCCCCCCCGCCCCCGTATATAAAGGAGCAAGGGGGAGGCCGGTCGGCCCAAGGGGGGCGCGCCAGGAGGAGGAGTCCTCCTCCCAGTAGGAGTAGGACTCCTCCTTTCCTACTCCTACTAGGAGGGGGAAGGAAGGGGGAGAGGGGGAAGGAAAGAGGGGGGCGCCGCCCCCCTCCTAGTCCAATTCAGACCAGAGGGAGAGGGGGCGCGCAGCCCACCCTGGCCGCCCCTCTCTCTTCCCCACTAAGGCCCATAAGGCCCATTACTCTCCCGGGGGGGGGGGGGGTCCGGTAACCCCTCCAGCACTCCGATTTTCTCCGAAATCACCCGGAACACTTCCGGTGTCTGAATATAGTCGTCCAATATATCAATCTTTATGTCTCGACCATTTCGAGACTCCTCGTCATGTCCGTGATCACATCCGGGACTCCGAACAAACTTCGGTACATCAAAACTTATAAATTCATAATAAAACTGTCATCGTAACGTTAAGCGTGCGGACCCTACGGGTTCGAGAACTATGTAGACATGACCTAGAACTATTCTCGGTCAATAACCAATAGCGGAACCTGGATGCCCATATTGGTTCCTACATATTCTATGAAGATCTTTGTCGGTCAAACCGCATAACAACATACGTTGTTCCCTTTGTCATCGGTATGTTACTTGCCCGAGATTCGATCGTCGGTATCCAATACCTAGTTCAATCTTGTTACCGGCAAGTCTCTTTACTCGTTACGTAATGCATCATTCCGTAACCAACTCATTGGTCACATTGCTTGCAAGGCTTTATAGTGATGTGCATTACCGAGAGGGCCCAGAGATACCTCTCCAACAATCGGAGTGACAAAACCTAATCTCGAAATACGCCAACTCAACATGTACCTTCGGAGACACCTGTAGTACTCCTTTATAATCACCCAGTTATGTTGTGACGTTTGGTAGTACCCAAAGTGTTCCTCCGGTAAACGGGAGTTGCATAATCTCATAGTTACAGGAACATGTATAAGTCATGAAGAAAGCAATAGCAATATACTAAATGATCAAGTGCTAGGCTAACGGAATGGGTCATGTCAATCACATCATTCTCCTGATGATGTGATCCCATTAATCAAATGACAACACATGTCTATGGTTAGGAAACATAACCATCTTTGATTAATGAGCGTCTAGTAGAGGCATACTAGTGACGTTATGTTTGTCTATGTATTCACACATGTATCATGTTTCCGGTTAATACAACTCTAGCATGAATAATAAACATTTATCATGATATGAGGAAATCTTTATTATTGCCTCTAGGGCATATTTCCTTCAAGGGCTGCATCATTCCCAGGTCGCGTGGGTCCGTCCCTGTGGCGTGTATCCGTTTTGCTTATGCTCTTTACATACCTTGTTGGGGGCTCCCCTCGGGCTGCATATCCCCAAGCTGCTCGGGCCTGACCCAGTGGCGTTTCCTTTTTTTGCATCTATCTAAATGGATTTGATCCTTCATGCTTAACATGCTTGACCTAATCGCCTGCTCGATTGACACCTACCTTTGGAGCCGCTCGCTCTGGCACGACACTTGCGCACGGGTCCATCCCTGCAACATCGATAAATCTGAGTGGTCGAGCTCTGGCCGCAGCTGCCCTGCAAGGCGCCACCTCACCAGGCCCTCAGTGCCCCAATCACTCCCTCGGAGCGAACAATGGTTGGTTGGAAACCGTAACGACAAACCTTTTTCCCCCTCGTGATTGGTATGCAAGACCTACTCCAGAAGTAACGCTGGGGACGTCGCGAGCTCTCTCTCCCTCTCTCCGGCACGATCCGCTTGCACATTAAAAGGGGGGCGCCTGAGCATCGCGACTCATGGGCTCTTACTGGCTCTCCAGCCCTCACCCCTGGCCTTGACCCACGTCATCGCGACCTGTCATACCAGCGGCGGCTGAGCTCGCTCGAGGGCCAGGACCTGAGGACGTAGAGCATTAAGGAAAGTGCGGGGAAGAGGGAAGAAGCTCACGAGGACCTAACCCAGCAACACCTCAGCTGCTGCCACGCAGGCCCGACACCTCGCTGAAAACCACTCCAAACCTACCAGATAAGTCACGCAAAAACTGAATTGATTCAACGCAAAACCCTCGCCTACTGCAGCTCTACCACGGCCACGTTGCCTGCCTTTCTCGCGCAGCGGAGGCTGCTTGAGCGCTAAAGGGGACCTCCTGAGCATCGCGACTCAGGGGCTCTTACTGGACCTTGGGCCGTGACCTCCTGGCCTTGACCACGCCATCGCCACCTGGCATACCAGCGACGGCTGAAGCTTGCCTGGGGACCGGGACCTGTCGGCGTAGAGCACCAAGCCCTCGTGAGGAAAGAAAGGGGGAACTGAGCCGGGGCAGAACAAGCATCTCACATCGATTCATGATAAGGATGTACAATTCACAAAAGATGTGGCCAACGCCTTACATACCATCGCGGGGTGGTATTTCGATTCCTTGCAGGAAACAAAAGGTGCTAATCCTAAAGAACGCAAACTACGTGCGCCTTCACAGGAGATGCCATCATCAACAGTGGTTCGTCAGGCGCTGGTGCCAACCCCATCCAGACCAGTGGTGTTGGTGGCCTGATGCAGCTGCCCTGCTCCGGGCGTGACGCGAGCTCGGGGGCTCGTAGCTGTCGTCATTCGTCTCTAGAGTCGCATGAAGCTCGGCGGAGTCGCTGGACCCTCTGGCTCCTCCGCTGCTGCCTGAGGAGGTGCTGGGGAAGCGGTTGGCAGGCCTGGTCCTCGCCACGACGATGCCCCGGCCGCCTTTCTCGGGGCAGCATTCTAGCCGGCGTCCTTCCGCGTCGAAGACCTTGAAGAACATCAAGGAGGAGCCATCGTATTTGAGGTGGATTACAAGGGCGCCCCCTGTCCGGCAGACCCGGGCGATCTCACCCCAACCACGGGTCAGGAAGACCTTGCCCGGGGCAACGACCTCGACCTCCGCTCCGGTCGCAGGGGTACTGCAGTCAGCGTGCTGCAGCCAGAGCTCAAGAGGCCCCCTCGACGGGATCTCGAAGGCAAAGGAGGGAGGAAGGCGAATCCAAGATCGAGGAGGCATGGCGGCGTGGAGCACGAGCTCGCGAGAGGAGCCTTCGGCGTGGACTCCAGGAGGAATGACGTGCACCGCCATAACCCGCCGGCATCGACGGCGGCACCATCGGTGGCGCTCGGCGTCTTCTTCTCCAGGGCCCTCGGTTCGGACGTACAAGGGTAGCGGAAACCCAGGCGGCGGCCGCTCGTACCAAGGCCTCGACGCCTCCGGATGAGCACCCTCATCTCGGCGACAGAGGACTAGCCGTTTCTTTGGCGGAAGCGGGTCGGGACCCTCTCGGGGGGGCTTCCCCTTCTCTTCTGCAGAAAACCGGCGGATAGGCGCCATTGGTGTAAAGAGGAGCAAGGGCGAGGAAGAAGGAGAAAAGAAGTAGCAGGAAGGGATGGACTGGAAGGGCTCGTGCCGTTCCGTACTTATAGCCGGAGAAGGCCAACCGTCGGCACCACGATCGGAGGTAATCATGGCCCGTTTTTGCATGCAGGGACTTGTCAAGTCGTGCGGTTGCCGAGGCGCCGTGGGGAAGCGGAGGCGCCCACGTCCAATCAATCGCCACGCGGCACCCAAGGCCGCAGGCTATTGGGGCCCGCAGCGCATCGCACTTGCCCCTTCGCTTCTCTGCTAAGCCAAGTCCGGGCGCGCCTTGGGCCCGGGGGCTACTGTCGGCGTTTTGGGAACAGGGGTCCCCAGACTTGCCTGCCTGTGGCCTGCGGCGTGGCTCAAGTGGGGGCCCAGCGCAGCCCAGCTTCATCAGCTCAAGCTCAAGACCCTCGCGAGGGGCCAAGCCTCGCGGGGCGGATGACAGGAAGCTTCCTCAGGAGCAGCCTCATCAGGCAGGCTCGCGAGGAGGCGGAGAGATCAAGGTATGGTACCTCGCGAGGAGCCCGTGACGCAAGCCATGACGATCGAGACCAGGCGGGTGCCAGGCAGGCGCCGGCCTGCACAGCGTCCTTGTTTCCCCTTCGGTGCAAAGGGGGCAAGCACAGGCCAAGGCATCAGGCAAAGGTTACCGTTTCGGCGCAACAAGACCAAGACCAGCAGAACGGCAGGATGGAGGTCATCATGGAGCCCAGGACGGCGTCATCGTCAGAGCCTTTGGCAGCCGTAGACCAACTTTAGTCAGGACAAGTGTACTTAGGGGTGTGCATATTAACTGATGACCGACATACCGAACCGAAAGAACCGGGGCCAAAACCAAATAGACCGAAACCGAGAACATCGGCTAGAAGTCCGGTCCTCAGATCTAGGAACCCGAATTAGCATCGGTTGATTCGGTTTCATGCTCTGAGTACCCGAACTCACCGAGAAAACCAAAATGGGCCAAAGGCTATAGAAAACCACGGCCCATTATCTAACTCTCAAGGCCCTCACGTGATCTATTAGTCTTTTCCCCGATCGCATCTCAGCCTCACGCTCGTTCTGCTATTTCCACTTCCCACATCGTATCCCAACCCTAGCCGCCTGTGCTCCCAACCTAGCAGTCAGCGGCGGCTATCCAGCAACTGGTAACAAGTGCCACCTACTCCCTCGTCCCTCCCCTCAACGGCGACCTCCGCTGTAACCCGAGCCGCCCCACTCTCCACTGCAGCAGCCAGTGGTAGTGGTCGGGTAGCCGGTGCCATCTCCTCCCTCTTCCTTCTTCCCGGCAACCTACACTACTTTCGACTCTCATCCTAGATGGAAAAAGCGAGACTTCAACTTTGATCCAGTGTGAGCGCAAGCAACAATTTCGAGGTGGGCACACAATTTCTGCCTTCATATGTTGTTTTCTTGGCTGTAGATCGGTGTTGTTTGGTCACAACCGATGACCGAACCGAGCTCCATGGGGACTGAAGTATCGGTTCCATAATTCTTTATTGACCGATCGGTCACACTTTTCTTAAAGCTGAAAGTTTCAAAAGACCGAAGGACCGACCCGATCGGTTCGGGGGCACCGAACGCCCAGCCCTAAGTGTACTAGATGTTCCCCTTCAAAATGACCAATTGTTGGCGCCCTTCCTACTCATTATTTGGGAAGAGGCCCATGGCCTCCCTCTATAAATAGAGCTAGCCACCACAGGGCAAAGGATGGATCGACCACAGAGAGAGAGAGAGAGAGAGAGAGAGAGAGTGAGAGAGAGAGAGAGAGAGAAGCGATTGAACTCACCCAAGCAGTTCATCGCGCCAGCTCAAGAACAGCCCCTCGCGAGGCTGTTCTCCCTTTGTATTGTTCATCATCAGCCCCTGAGGCAATCCACCACACCACACACTGGAGTAGGGTAATACACCACAATCGTGGCCTAAACCAGTATAAATCTCGTGTCCCGTGTGTGTTCTTCTTTCTAGCCTAGATCCTTGCGAGGCTTCGAGACGTGAGCTGGTAGGGGAAAGATCTTCGTGCGCACCCTAGAGTTCGAACCTCAAGGGTCTGCCGGAACCCTAAATCCGACAAACGCCCCGCCACCACCGGCGACCACCGCCCCCATCCTGAACCCTAAGATAGATAGTGGGGTACCTCTCCGGCGAGCCCCCCTCCCCGCTGCGGCTGGTTCTTCCTTTACCCTGGCAAGCCCCCCACCCCCTGAAAATCGACTAACCCAAAAGTCGATTCAGTCGATTGAAGTGTAGCTAAATCGGAGCAGCATCGCAAGCAAGAGCAAGAGCGAGAGGAGCAGCGCGAGCAAGAGCAATAGCAAGAGCAAACCAGGTAGGGGACCGAGAGCAAGAGCAGAGCAACAACGCGAGCGAGAGCTAAATCAGCAGCAGCTCCTACTGATGTGGACGTCACCGCCGAGGGAGCGACGCCGTGGAGGAAGTGGCCGGCGACGCCGCTGTGGATGGAGCCACGCCGTGTCGGCTCGGGATCGAGCGCGTGCAGCACCGTGAGATCGAATCAAGAAGAAAATGCGGCAATTAGTGTACAACCTCTTTGGTGGCGCCGATTAGGCCGCAGCTTCATCCGAGGAAATGGTGATGATGATGCTCTTCCGGTGGTGCAGGTGAAGACGGTTGTGTGGGAATGGAGGTGGTGCGAAAGACGAGGGGAACATCGGGGCAGCTCCTTGGAGGTGGAGGACGGGGTGGCTGAACCGGTGGGACGATGAGATCAATGACGGATCCTCATCCGGTACGGTGGATGAGGGACGTCGAGGTGTTGCTGTGGACGATGTCGTCGGGGAAGAGGCTCCGGCTGGGTGGCGGACGGAGCAGGGTGTGGGGTTTCGTCGCGGGTTTTCGCGGCCTTGGTGTACGAGTGGGTTGGCGGATGGGATGGCAGTGGGGAACCATGGCTTAGAGACACGCTTGTCCGAAATGTGGGGTAAGTTACGAAGGTACCCTCACCGATTTGAGCCGGTTCTTTCGGTTCAGGGGTACCACGAGCATTTGGCGTGTCGGGATTTCACAGGAGGTGGGAGTTTTTTCGCGTGCGTTGTACTTTCGGAATAGCAAGGCGCGGGTTGAGATGGAGGGAGTTGTTGGAGCACAACAAGACAGAGATATATCTTAAATATTTCGGGCTAACAAGGTGCGGGTTGAAGAGGCGTGAGTTTCGCAGCACGATAGACAGTGACGCTAGCTTGAATTTTTGGCATAACAAGGCGCGACTTGAAATTTCGGAAGAACAAGCTTAACATGTACCCAAAAAAGACAATTTGCACCTCAACATGCACAACACACACACAAACACCATTTAGACTAGAGTAAGGTACACGTGCATTGCACGCATGAGATTTGACAACCAAATTATGAATAAATACCACATTATAGCATGCAAGCTTTGAGTCATATATGCATGATGTAGATGTTCGTTTAATTCTTATAGTTCATTTCATTCAAAATCATCTAGTTTTTATAAGAAAGCTAATCTATTTTAAGATTCATGGAATTGTGTGCTGTAAGACATAAAGTAAAAACAAATAATGGCAAATCATGTAGAAAAACATTTGGGCAATTCTGATACGGAAGATTCTAGAACAAATAAGAAGTGCTTGTGTTTTGATGTTTGTGCATTATGCTTAAGTTCAACCATGGAGTCTTCTAGATTATACATGTGGCGAAATCTGGTGGAATCTTGATGATATCCAACGGCTAGTAGTGCTCAAATTTGCCATCTTTGGGCCATCGGATTCGCCTCATCCAACGACCATCTTTCAAAGTTAAAGTTACCCGCACACAATATAAAAAAATATAAAATATAATATATATATAGGGGTATAGATATAGATATGTGATGCGAAAGCTGCCCATCATCTCCAATTAGAATAGTGTGTCCATGCACGGATGTGACGTGGCCAAATGATGTCTGCCATCGGTATCTCAAATTCAAATCAGTCTGACCTTGTTCAATGTGTATACATTACAACGTGCTCGTTTCCAAACCACACCGCGCAGATCTCCGTTATGTTCATGCATGCATGGGTTTCAAACATCAGGATCTCTTATTCAAATATTTGAATTCAACTTTACATTGATTGTGACCTCACCTATTCTTTTACACCCACACAGTAGTCTTCTTTTTATAATTGTACCACTAACTTTCTCTCGTCCATGCATGCACACACACTACCAGCCGGCATTATCCATCGCACGCATGCAATCTTTTTCTTCAGGTCGGTCTCCCATGAAGGCACACACCCACACACATCACCCTCTCCATCATATCGGGCATTCTTTATCTCTCACGCGTGCATGCGCAACGATAGATATTCCTCTATGTATGTGTGTATATAGCTAGGTCTTTCATATTTTTCCACACAAACTGATCAATCGATATATCCAGTGAGGTCTCACCCACTTTCCAACGTCCACATCGATCAATCTATACCTCTCTATATAGGATTAACATACATAGCTAATACACCCACATTAATTATATGGATTAATCCCATTCGAGGCATGTGTACCTTACTATTACTTCGAGTATGTGCAAAACACATAAATTAGAATTCCAATGGCACGCTACACAGGGTCTCTCTTACAGTTCATGAAGCCACGTGGCACATGTGGAGGCGTTGTCGCGACCTCCTTGTGTGGATTGATCACAGTGACGTGTTGCTGGTTCCATAAGAATGTACTCGTCCTCCCTGAGCCATACTGTCGGTACATGCACGAAGCGAAGATGTGCATGCACGCCACACATGCACTCATTCCTTTGCACGCACACGCGGGTACACGAGCAGACACAATTTTGTACCAAGATCCACCCCATGTGATAATTTGACGCGTGTAAAGTTGTTCACTTCATTGATGGTCAATTAATACAGCGCATGCAAATTGAGTGGATGTGAGGGCGGAGGAAAGACATTACTACTCCACTGCGCGCATGTGAGTAGTTAAATCATGGGTTGCTAGTAGTACTTCCATTGGTCTCCTTCGTATTTTGTGCCAATTTTTGATAGTAACATAATATTTACGCATTTGAGCAGTTTAGTCTACTTGAAATTTATGTTCCACTGAACTCATCGGAGCCGTTTCGGGCCTCGAAACCAAAACCATCAATTAATCTTTACCTTGTTCCCATCCTATTCGAAAGCCTGCTCACACCTACTAGTACGTACCAAACCTGAACGTGTTTCCACTTGTAGGTATTAGTACTAGTGCTAGTACTTAGGTTATAAAAAGGGGAACTACATAACCAAAAATTACTCTACCTTTCCTCCTCATAAGTGCTTCTTCTTCATCCGTCCTTGCCATGGCCAGTGAACAGAGCTCTAGGTTGAGAACTACTCGTAACAAGGGAGCGGCAACCAAGGCTACGGAAAAAAAGAGGGCTCGCCACCACGCAGAGACCTCGAAAGATCTCTCACGGGCAGGCGATGGCTCCCAGGAGCGCCCTAGCCGCGGAGGCGAACATGCCGAGCCAGCGGAGCTGGAGTCGTTATCCCTCGACGGCATGCCCAATCAGCTCAATAAGCACCTCAATAAGCAGAAGGAGTTCATCCAAGGCTTGATGGAGTTGCTGAAGGAGAGCCTCGACGACATGCCCGCTGAGCTCAATCAGCAGGGGGAGTTGACCACCGGCTTGGTGATGCTGCTGAAGAAGAGCATTGCCTCGGAGAAGAAGGCGACCAGCAAAATCCCGCGACTTCAGGAGGACAAGGCGAAGCTCTGCCACGAGATCGACCTGTTGAAGGAGAAGAACGCCGGCTGGAAGAAGCTGCATGAGAATAGTAGTTCCTCGATGAAGATGCTGCAGGCCCTCATCATGGAACAGAAGGAGGAGTTGGCGAAGCTCCACATCGAGCACCCGGCTACCGTCAAGGTACGTAATGCGGCCGTGGAACAGATGATGAAGGCTCGCGTCGAGAAATCCCGCGTCATGGACAGAGTGAAGAAGATGGCGGAGGAGACGCGTAAGGAGATGGAGGTCGTGGAGGCGATGAAGAAGCAGTTATGACTCCGCGGCGAATTAGATCATTTGGGGTGATAATCTTCCTTCTTCTTTTGCTCCTGTGTTTCATCTTTTGCTTCGGGTGTTTCACCGCACGTGTCACGTTCTGTGTGAGGCATGAATAGAACACTGGTTTTTTTGAGGGAATGAATAGAACAATGCTAACAATGAGATGACTAGCAAATTAGATCATTTTTATCGCCATATGGCACTGGGTTGCCGTGTTTCGTGCTCCTCCATCGTAGTACTACTCCAGTGGAAAACTTGAGTATACTGCACGGTTCTTTGCTCCTCCTCGATCAGGTCATCGGCGCATTTATACGAACAGTCAAATCAAAAGGCCCCGTCTTCCAGCAGTAATGAGCCGTCAAATCACAAAGGCCCTCGCCTCTCGTGAAACCGACCAAGCTAGACTGCCCCGCCCTCTAGCCTTTTAAAAAATGTATACTTTTGTACACCAGTAGTATCGATGGATTGCGCCAAGGAGCAAAACATGAAATTAAAAAAAAGGTGGTACATATAGAGAGCGCTCGTCGCCAAATTATGCATATAGTACTATTAAAAAGGCTAGTCACAATAATGGTGTCCAGCACAACCCACCCCTCAAATAAAACTAAGCATCCTGGAATTTTTTGACAAAACTAAGCACCCTGAAATTCTTTGACAACTAAACTGCTGGCTATATGATGTTGGCCATATATATTGTACGCATATAATGTGAAGAAACGAGTGGTAGTACTATACCAACTAAAAGATGAAATGTAAGAAATACTAGTATGTACGTACTGAAGACTTAAAGTAACGAGAAGAAACATAACATAGTTCTGTTGGGGGCTCAGCACAACACACCCCTCAAATTAAATTAAGCACACCTGAAATTAAACTTTGCAACTATTCCGGTAGACACAGCATTAGAACCACCATGAGCAACAACACTGCCACCTTACTCAGAGTCCTCGTCCACGTCCTTGACTTCGTCCTTGTCCCTCTTCCTCTTGGCCGATACTTCTTTGCTTGAACCGCACACTTGGCTCTTGCTCTTCATCCAACCCTTGTAGATATTGAAGCAAAGGTAGCCGTCCATTGCAGCGTAGTGGATGTGGTCTATACCTAGTACATTCCGCTACCATGCATGATGATGAAATGTGTATGGAGGTTTCTCCAGTTTACTGTACGTTGGATGAACCATGGCTCCTGCTAGGGGTCAGCATTGAAGGCTGACGAGAGGACACCAGCCGATTCTTCTGGAGGTCGAAGGTGTTGCCTACAACGAGGCCTATCTGACGCAGGACTTATTTGTCATTACCAAAGTCTACAGTAACGAATTTGAGTAGTGTAACACCCCGGATGTATCTTTCCATATTTGTAACTCCAACTCTTGCCATTTTCGGCTATGTGTTATGATATTCCCTCTGTGGTTGGGTTTTGTCTTTCATTTTGCATTTTGTTCATGTCATGCATCTCATATCATGTCATCATGTGCATCTCATTTGCATACGTGTTCGTCTCATGCATCCGAGCATTTTCCCCGTTGTCCGTTTTGCAATCTGACACTCCCACATGCACCGGCGCACCCCTCTTGTCTCTTTTCATAGCGGGTGTTAAACATTCTCGAAATGGACCGAGGTTTGCCAAGTGGCCTTGGTACACCACCGGTAGACCACCTGTCAAGTTTCGTTCCATTTGGAGGCCGTTTGATGCTCCAACGGTTAACTGGGTAACCGCAAAGGCCTTTTGAGTGTTGCAGCCCAACACCCTCCAAATCAGCCCAATAACCCATCTAAGTCACTTCCATGCTCTCGGTCGTTCGATCACGATCGTGGGGGCAAAATTCGCTCCTTAATTGGAGTCTCCTAGCTCCCTCTACCTATAAATATGTGACCCTCCCCGAAATCCCGCAGTCCAAAACCCTAGCCCCGCTCCCTCCGCGCGCCGGACACGTCTGGTCCGAGCTGGACGCATCCGCCGCCGCACCCGAGCCAATCGGGGCGCGCCATGTGGGCGCCACCGCCTTCCACGCCGCCGGCCCGCCCGGGCCCGAGGCCGCCCCCCGCGGCCCGTCTCCCCGCCGCCGCCGCACGCGGGCGACCGCGCCTGAGCGCCTCCCCGTTGGTCCGTCCGCCTCGCCGCCGCCCAACTTCGTCGCTTCGGGACCGCCCGTCCGCCTCGCCATACGCGAGCTCCGCCGCCCGTGCGTCACCCTCCGCTGCCTCGCCTCCCCTCGCCAACGACCGCGCCCCGGCCGGATCCGGCGCCCGTCGCCGGCGCCGCCCCGTCTCCGACCTCCCGGTCCAACTCCAGCAGCCGCGCTGCCCCGTCTCCGACGTTCCTCAAAGAACATGCAACCCTAGATCTGGATCGAAGGTTGACCCCGAATTTTTTGCCCAAGTCCTTAAATCTTAGCATTCTGGAGCATTGTTCATCACATCATATCTTCATGCCTATAGCTCTGATTTGTGCATATAATATATTGAAATGTTCATCAAGACATGCTCTTTATTTTGTTCCATTGTGCCATGTTTGTTTGAGTTCATCTTGATGCCTAAATCATCGTTGCAAAAGTGCTATATGATGTTTACTGCTGTCTATTAACAGAACTTAATGTTTTATCATTTTTGTTGCATTTGATGTGTGCATCTTATGAGCATGAGCTCTACATGTGTTTTCAACTATGCCATGCCTTCTTTACAGAGGTGCTTGCCATGTATTTTTGTAATTTATGTGGTGACTAGAACAAGCATGCAAACTAGGCTTCGTGATGTTGCTGATTTCAGTCCCTGTTCTGCTGTTATTTTGATGCCATGTAAACTTGATGCTACAGAGAGATCCATGATTATTTTGAGATACTTCAGTAAGGATGTTTTGAACATATGGGTATGATCTGTCCATCCATGCCCCTATTTGCAATTATGGAGTAATCTAGCATGTCATTTTCTTACTCTACTTTTGCTATAAAATGTTTCCTGGCAGATTGTTTACATGTTATTCAATTTTGCCAAGGTTGTTGTAGTTGATCTTTGCATGCTATGAGCTTGTTCTTGCCATGGTTAGTTTCATAAACAAGTCTTCTTATTGTTTCTATACTTATCATGCAATGACTTGTGGTGAGTGAATCGAGCTCGCAAAGCGAACGCTTGCAATAGGGGTTAATCATAAGTGGGATGCTTGTCCAAGTAAGGGCAGTACCCAAGCACCGGTCCACCCACATATCAAATTATCAAAGTACCGAACACGAATCATATGAACGAGATGAAAACTAGCTTGACAATAATTCCCATGTGTCCTTGGGAGCTCCTTTCTCATTATTAGAAATTGTCCAAGCTTATCCTTTGCTACATAAAGGATTGGACACCTTGCTGCACTTTATTTACTTTATTTACTTGTTACTCGTTACTATTTATGTTATCACAAAACTATCTATTACCTATTATTTCAGTGCTTGCAGAGAAAACCTTACCGAAAACCGCTTATCATTTCCTTCTGCTCCTCATTCGGTTCGACACTCTTACTTATCGAAAGGACTACGATAGATCCCCTACACTTGTGGGTCATCAAGACTCTGTTCTGGCACTGTTGCCGCGGAGTGTAGCGCTTTTGGTGAGTGGAACTTGGTAAGGAAACATTTATATAGTGTGCTGAAATTTTCTGTTACTTGTCACTATGGAAACTAATCCTTTGAAGGGCTTGTTCGGGGTATCTTCACCCCGACCAGAAGAGCAAAGAGTTGCTCCTCAACCTACCTAACTTTATGAAAATATTTACTTTGATATTCCTTCGGGTATGATAGAGAAACTGCTAGCTAATCCATTTGCAGGAGATGGAACATTGCATCCTGATTTACACCTTATCTTTGTGGATGGAGTTTGTGGATTATTTAAGCTTGTAGGTATTCCTGATGATGTTGTCAAAAGGAAGGTCTTCCCTTTATCTTTGAAGGGAGATGCATTGACATGGTATAGGCTATGTGATGATACGCGATCTTGGAATTATAAGCGATTGAAGCTGGAATTTCACCAGAAGTTCTATCCTATGCATGTTGTTCATCATGATCGTAATTACATATATAATTTCTAGCCTCGCGAAGGAGAAAGCATCGCTCAAGCTTAGGGGAGGCTTAAGTCAATGTTATATTCATGCCCCAATCATGAGCTCTCTCGGGAAATGATTATTCAGAACTTTTATGCTCGGCTTTCTCTTGATAATCGCAACCTGCTCGATACTTCCTGTGCTGGTTCTTATATGCTGAAGACTATTGATTTCAAATGGGACTTATTGGAAAGAAATAAACGCAACTCTGAAGATTGGGGTTCCGACGATGGTAAGGAGTTAGGTATGACACCTAAGTTCGATTGTGTTAAATCTTTTATGGATACCGATGCTTTTCGTGGATTTAGCACTAAGTATGGACTTAACTCTGAGATAGTAGCTTCTTTCTGTGAATCTTTTGCTACTCACGTTGATCTCCATAAAGAGAAGTGGTTTAAATATAATCCTCCTATTGAAGTGAAAGTAGTTGCACCTATTACAGTTGAAGAAAAGACTATCATCTATAGTGATCCTATTGTTCCTACTACTTATGTTGAGAAACCTCCTTTTCCTGTTAGGATAAAGGATCATGCTAAAACTTTGACTGCTGTTCGTAAGAGTAATACTAGGACTTATACACCTCCTGAGCAAATCAATGTTGAACCTAGTATTGCTATGGTTAAAGATCTCCTGGATGATGATTTAGATGGGCATGTTATTTATTTCTGTGATGAATCTGCTAATATTGCTAGACCAGATACTAAGTTACATAGACCTGTTGTAGGCATGCCTGCTATTTCTGTTAAAATAGGAGATCATTGTTATCATGGCTTATGTGATATGGGTGCTAGTGCTAGTGCAATACCTTATACCTTATATAAAGAAATTATGCATGACATTGCACCCATTGAATTAGAAGATATTGATGTTACTATTAAGCTTGCTAATAGGGATACCATTAAAATTGTCCCTTAAACCTATTGGGATTGTTAGAGATGTTGAAGTTTTGTGTGGGAAGGTTAAATACCCTGCTGACTTTCTTGTTCTTGGTTCCCCACAAGATGATATTTGTCCCATTATTTTTGGTAGACCCTTCTTGAATACAGCTAGTGCTAAGATTGATTGTGAAAAAGATACTGTCACCATTGGCATAGATGGTATGTCTCATGAGTTTAATTTTGCAAAGTTTCGTAGACAACCTCATGATAGGGAACCACCTATTAAGGATGAGATTATTGGTCTTGCTTCCATTGTTGTGCCTCCTACTGATCCATTAGAGCAATATTTTCTAGACCATGAAAATGATATGTTTATGAAGGAAAGAAAGGAAATAGATGAAGTGTTCCTTAAACATGAACCTATGCTGAAACATAACCTTCATGTTGAAATTCTTGGGGACCCCCCTCCACCCAAGAGTGATCCCATGTTTGAACTCAAACCATTACCTGATAATCTTAAGTATGCTTATCTTGATGAAAAGGAAATATATCCTGTTATTATTAGTGCTAACCTTTCAGAGAAAGAAGAAGAAAGATTACTGAAAACTTTGAAGAAGCACCGAGCAGCTATTGGATATACTCTGGATGATCTCAAGGGCATTAGTCCCACATTATGCCAACACAAAATTACAGTGGAAAAAGATGCCAAACCAGTTAGAGATCCTCAAAGACGATTAAATCCCAAGATGAAAGAAGTGGTAAGAAAGGAGATACTAAATCTCCTTGAGGCAGGTATTATTTATCCCGTTGCTGATAGTGAATGGGTAAGCCTTGTACATTGTGTCCCTAAAAAGGGAGGTATTACCGTTGTTCCTAATGATAAAGAGGATTTGATCCCGCAAAGAATTATTACAGGTTATAGGATGGTAATTGCTTTCCGTAAGTTAAATAAAGTTACTAAGAAAGATCATTACCCTTTACCTTTTATTAATCAAATGCTACAAAGACTATCCAAACACACACATTTCTGCTTTCTAGATGGTTATTCTAGTTTCTCTCAAATACCTGTGTCAGCAAAGGATCAATCTAAAACTACTTTTACTTGCCCTTTTGGTACTTTTGCTTATAGACGTATGCCTTTTGGTTTATGTAATGCACCTGCTACCTTTCAAAGATGCGTGATGGCCATATTCTCTGATTTTTGCGAAAAGATTTGTGAGGTATTCATGGATGACTTTTCTGTTTATGGATCCTCTTTTGATGATTGTTTGAGCAACCTTGATCGAGTTTTGCAGAGATGCGAAGACACTAGTCTCATCCTGAATTGGGAGAAGTGTCACTTTATGGTTAATGAAGGCATTGTCTTGGGGCATAAGATTTCCGAGAGAGGTATTGAAGTTGACAAAGCCAAAGTTGATGCTATTGAAAAGATGCCGTGTCCCAAGGACATAAAAGGTATAAGAAGTTTCCTTGGTCATGCTGATTTTTATAGGAGGTTCATTAAGGACTTTTCTAAAATCTCTAGGCCTCTGAGTAATTTATTGCAAAAAGATATTCCTTTTGTCTTTGATGATGATTGTCTAGAAGCATTTGAAATACTTAAGAAAGCTTTGATCACTGCACCTATTGTTCAGCCACCTGATTGGAATTTACCTTTCAAAATTATGTGTGATGCTAGCGATTATGCTGTAGGTGCTGTCCTAGGGCAAAGAGTCGATAAGAAATTGAATGTTATCCAGTATGCTAGTAAGACTCTTGATACTGCCCAGAGAAATTATGCTACTACTCAAAAAGAATTCTTAGCAGTTGTGTTTGCATGTGATAAGTTTAGACCTTATTGTTGATTCCAAAGTTACTATTCACACCGATCATGCTGCTATTAAATATCTTATGGAAAAGAAAGATGCTAAGCCTAGACTCATTAGATGGGTTCTCTTGCTCCAAGAATTTGATTTGCATATTATTGATAGAAAGGGAGCTGAGAACCCCGTTGCAGACAACCTGTCTAGGTTATAGAATGTTCTTGATAACCCACTGCCTATTGATGATAGCTTTCCTGATGAACAATTAGCAGTCGTTAATGCTTCTCGTACTGCTCCTTGGTATGCTGATTATGCTAATTACATTGTTGCTAAATTTATACCGCCTAGTTTCACATACCAGCAAAAGAAAAAGTTCTTTTATGATTTAAGACATTACTTCTGGGATGATCCACACCTTTATAAAGAAGGAGTAGATGGTGTTATTAGACATTGTGTACCTGAGCATGAATAGGAACAGATCCTACAGAAGTGTCATTCTGAATCCTATGGAGGAACACCATGCTGGAGATAGAACTGCACACAAGGTACTACAATCTGGTTTTTATTGGCCTACTCTCTTCAAAGATGCTCGTAAGTTTGTCTTATCTTGTGATGAATGTCAAAGAATAGGTAACATTAGTAGACATCAAGAAATTCCTATAAATTATTCTCTTATTATTGAACTGTTTAATGTTTGGGGCTTTGATTATATGGGAGCACTCATTAAGTATGACATGCTAATAGAGTTGACGTTGGACAAGAAAGACAACGTAATGGTTTATGTTTTCCGACATCTCAGTTAAAGTATATTGTCATTGACCTTCCAAACATGTTGAGCTTGCCTTTCCCCCTCATGCTAGCCAAATTCCTTGCACCAAGTAGAGATACTACTTGTGCTTCCAGATATCCTTAAACCTAGTTTTGCCATGAGAGTCCACCATATCTACCTATGGATTGAGTAAGATCCTTCAAGTAAGTTGTCATGTTGCAAGCAATAAAAATTGATATCTAAATATGTATGACTTATTAGTGTAGAGAAAATAAGCTTTGTACGATCTTGTTGTGGAAGTAATAAAAGCGACGGACTGCATAATAAAGATCCACATACAAGGGGCAATATAAAGTGACGTTCTTTTGCATTAAGATTTTGTACATCAACCCTAAATGCACATGACAACCTATGCTTCCCTCTACGAAGGGCATATCTTTTACTTTATGTTTTTACTTTATGCTGGAGTCAAGGTGATTCTCACCTTTCCCTTTTTCATTTTATCCTTTGGCAAGCCCCTCGTGTTTGAAAGATCATGATATATATATATCCAATTGGATGTAAGTTAGCATGGGCTATTATTTTGACATCACCTAAAGGTGAATACGTTGGGAGGCAACACAATAAGCCCCTGTCTTTCTCAGTGTCCGGCTGAAACTCCATAACCACAAGTATTGCGTGAGTGTTAGCAATTGTAGAAGACTACATGATAGTTGAGTATGTGGACTTGCTGAAAAGCTCTATTCTTGACTCTTTCTGATGTTATGATAAATTGCAATTGCTTCAATGACTGAGATTATAGTTTGTTAGTTCCCAATGAAGTTTCTGAACCATGCTTGACATTGTGAATTGATCGTTACTTGAGCATAAGAAATCATATGATAAAATCTATTTATGTTGCTGTTGTAAGAATGATCATGATGCCCTCATGTCCGTATTTTATTTTTATCGACACCTCTATCTCTAAACATGTGGACATATTTTTTGATTTCGGCTTCTGCTTGAGGACAAGCAAGGTCTAAGCTTGGGGGAGTTGATACGTCCATTTTGCATCATGCTTTTATATCAATATTTATTGCATTATGGGATGTTATTACACATTATATCTCAATACTTATGGCTATTCTCTCTTATTTTACAAGGTTTATCATGAAGAGGGGGAATGCCGGCAGCTGGAATTCTGGCTGGAAAAGGAGCAAACATTGGAAACATATTCTGCACTGCTCCGAAAATCCTGAAACTCCACGAAACATGTTTTTGGAAATTATAAGAATTATTGAGTGAAAGAAATACACCAGGGGGCCCACACCCTGCCCAGGAGAGTGGAGGGCGCCACCCCCCTACTGGGCACGCCCCCTATCTCCAGGGCCCCCTGGTGGGCCTCCGGTGTCCATCTTCTGCTATATTAGAGCTTTTACCCTGGAAAAAATCGTGGGCAAGCTTACGGGACGAAACTCCGCCGCCACGAGGCGGAACCTTGGCGGAATCAATCTAGGGCTCTGGCGGAGCTGTTCTGCCGGGGACACTTCCCTCCGGGAGGGGGAAATCATCACCAACGTCATCACCAACGATCCTCTCATCGGGAGGGGGTCAATCTCCATCAACATCTTCACCAGCACCACCTCCTCTCAAAACCCTAGTTCATCTCTTGTATCAAAACCACAAATTGGTACGTGTGGGTTGCTAGTAGTGTTGATTACTCCTTGTAGTTGATGCTAATTGGTTTACTTGGTGGAAGATCATATGTTCAGATCTTTAATGCATATTATTACCCCTCTGATTATGAACATGAATATGCTTTGTGAGTAGTTGCGTTTGTTCCTGAGGACATGGGTGAAGTCTTGCTATTAGTAGTCATGTGAATTTGGTATTCGTTCGATATTTTGATGAGATGTATGTTGTCTTTTCCTCTAGTGGTGTTATGTGAATGTCGACTACATGACACTTCACCATTATTTGGGCCTAGAGGAAGGCATGGGGAAGTAATAAGTAGATGATGGGTTGCTAGAGTGACAGAAGCTTAAACCCTAGTTTATGCGTTTCTTCGTTAGGGGCTGATATGGATCCACATGTTTAATGATGTGGTTAGGTTTACCTAAATACTTCTTTTGTAGTTGCGAACGCTCGCAATAGGGGTTAATCATAAGTGGGATGCTTGTCCAAGTAAGGGCAGTACCCAAGCACCAGTCCACCCACATATCAAATTATCAAAGTACAGAACGTGAATCATATGAACGTGATGAAAACTAGCTTGACGATAATTCCCATGTGTCCTCGGGAGCTCCTTTCTCATTATTAGAAGTTGTCCAGGCTTATCCTTTGCTACATAAAGGATTGGGCCACTTTGCTGCACTTTATTTACTTTATTTACTTGTTACTCGTTACTATTTATCTTATCACAAAACTATCTATTACCTATAATTTCAGTGCTTGCAGAGAAAACCTTACCGAAAACCGCTTATCATTTCCTTCTGCTCCTCGTTGGGTTCGACACTCTTACTTATCGAAAGGACTATGATAGATCCCCTACACTTGCGGGTCATCGGGGAGTATAAACTTTACCATTCTGTTTGGGAACCTCGTATAATGTATGTAGCATGGAAGATATCGAGATCTCATAGTTGTTATGTTGACAGCGAAAGTATATCGCTCAAAATGCTATTCATCTCTATTTTAAAATCGAGCTCTGGCACCTCTACAAATCCATGCTTCCCTCTGCAAAGGGCCTATCTATTTACTTTTATGTTGAGTCATCACCCTCTTATTAGAAAGCACCCGTTGGAGAGCACATTGTCATTTGCATGCATTACTATTAGTTTATATTGGGTATGACTTGACTGGATCTCTTTTACCATGAATTACAATGTTTAGTCAGTCCTTGATCTTTAAAGGTGCTCTGCATTTATGTTTTGCGGTCTCAGAAAGGGCTAGCAAGATACCATCTTGTTATATCATATTATGATTGTTTTGAGAAAGTGTTGTCATCAGAGATTTATTATTATTGCTCGCTAGTTGATTATGCCATTGATATGAGTAAACATGAGACCTAAGTGTCATTGTGAATATGGTTAGTTCATAATCTTTGCTGAAAACTTGAATGCTGGGTTTACAAATTTACAACAACAAGAGCATATAGAGTTTGTAAAAGTTTTTCTTTATCACTTTCAGTTTGTCAATTGAATTGCTTGAGGACAAGCAAAGGTTTAATCTTGGGGGAGTTGATACGTCTCCAATGCATCTACTTTTCCAAACACTTTTGCCCTTGTTTTGGACTCTAACTTGCATGATTTGAATGAAACTAACCCGGACTGACGCTGTTTTCAGCAGAACTGCCATGGTGTTATTTTTGTGCAGAAAACAGAAGTTCTCGGAATAACCTGAAAATACACGGAGATTACTTTTGGAAAATATAAAAAATACTAGCGAAAGAATCAAGGCCAGGGGGCCCACACCTTGTCCACGAAGGTGGGGGCGTGTCCCTTCCCCCTGGGCGCGCCCCCTGCCTCATGGGCCCCCTGGATGACCACCGACCTCAAATCCAACTCTATATATTTGCTTTCACGAAGAAAAGAATCAAAGAGAAATTTTCATCGTGTTTTATGATACAGAGCCGCCGCCAAGCCCTAATCTCTCTCGGGAGGTGTCGTGGTTTTGTCACGGCAGATGTCCTTGTGAAAGGACTTAGTCGTGGAGCCATCGCTACGGGTTAACTTGAAGGGGTTAAAGCGGACACAAAGACACAAGGGTTTATACTAATTCGGCCCCTTCAATGAAGGTAAAAGCCTACTTCTAGTGGTGATGGGATTGATGTGGTTTCGATGACTAGGGAGCAAATAAGCTTCGCCTAGGCTCGAGTTGTTGTTGTCTGTCCTTGAACCGCCGCCGGGTCGTCCCCTTATATACACGGGTGATGCCCGTCGGTCCATAGAGTCCCACACCGGTTCATATTTGTATCCCAGTTGGTCTCTCTCTATTCCTAACTTACAATACAAGTTTACATATCAAACCGGTTTATAGCTACAGGTTCTAAACCGACTACAGGCCTTGGGCCTTCATCTGCTTAATCACCTTTATACTACTAATGAAGTTAACCCGGCCCAGGTAGGCCGGTTCACACCCAGTAGTAATATCCCCAACATTAGGCCCCAGATTGATTTGAACTGGTTCATGTCAATCCTTCACAAAAATCTTTGCCTTCAACATCTTCTGGTAATTGGTGAACCGCCATGTCGTCATCATCTCTGGTTGTTGTAAACCGGTATGACGTCACTATGAGGTTAACATTTATGACGCCTTCTTTTATTAATAGATCTACGATAACCAAGGCAGCAGCTCCACTTCCGAAATTTGTGGCTCCTGGATTCGCGCGCCTGACACACGTCTTTTGCCTTATAAATAGGACCGAAGGGTCATTTCCTTTTCTCCCCTTCGTCTCTTTCTCTTCGTCTTCCTCGCGTCGCCAACCTTGAAGCTCCGCCACCGTCATTGACCTCTGCACCATCTTGGGCCGCTGCATCACCCTGACCGTACCAGAGAACCGCGGCGCCCTTCCGCATCTCCCTGAGCTTCGGTAAGATCTCTGCTTTCATGGATCTAGATCTGTTCTAGGGTTTCATGTTCCTTCAGCTGTTCTTGCATACTGTTCCTGCTCATGCCGAGGCTCTGGATAGGTCTTTGAAACCCTACTGTGATTATCGGCGGCCTTTTAACATCAGTCTGTAGATTCATACTCAAATCCATAGATCTCATCAATCTTCCTGCTTCTTGAATCCATACTGTTCTGTGTCAAGCTTGTAGACATTTTTTCCTTTTACTGAACTGGATGTAGATCCAATATTATAGAGAGATTATGTGAAACCTATTTCTGTGCACTTACACAACCTCAATTGCCTTCAACGTTTAGATCAGGCGGTTTAACTTAATCCAGAAAAAGTTAGTAAACCGGTATATACCATTAGTCCCCTTGTTGAACCGTCCGAATTCTTTAGCCATATTATGCCACCTCATAGAAATCCGGTTTAAATGTACTGCCTCCGGTTTAACATTGTTCATACCAGTGCATTCTTTTATCCCACATATTCTTGAACCGGAATCACCTATTTTTTGTAGATCTCACCATGGCCAAACAAGTATATGAGTGCAACTGGGTTCCTTCTCGCGTCACAGAAACTCAACTGAATAATTTAGTCTTGATCGGCGCTTTAGACAACAAAGATGCCATCCACTGGAGGGTCCCTGGTGATGAATGTCCTCCCACACCTCAAGAGGGAGAGGTTGTGATCTTTGCAGACCATTTAGCCCGGGGCTTCAAGCCGCCCGGTTCTAAATTTTACCAGGATGTGTTAGCCAATTTTCAACTCTGCCCGCAAGACACTGGCCCCAACTCTGTTACCAACTTATGCCACTTCCAAGTGCTCTGTGAGGTATACCTTCAAGAGGAACCCACAGTTGAATTGTTTAGAGATTGTTTCCACTTAAACCGCCGCACAGAATTCACTGATGGTCCCAATACCAAATTGGGCGGTATGGCAATTCAGAAAAGGAAAGAGATCACTTATCCCCACGCCAGACTACACAGTCACCCCAAGGAGTGGAATGCAACATGGTTCTACTGCAAAGATACCTCCCCTGATGATGAAAATCCTTTGCCTGGCTTTCGTCCGGAGCGGCTGAGCAATACACACCCCTTCCCACAAAGGTTAAGTGCCAAGGAGAGAAGTAAATACACTCTGCAACTATCCAAGCTCCGAGCCTTCATGGCCAATGGTTTAACAGGAATAGACCTTGCACGCTGTTGGATATCATGGAGCATACTGCCTCTCAGCCGGCGCTCCGGTTTAATGTGCGAGTATACTGATAGTGTCGATGACCCACTCCGACACACTAACATCCAGCTCTCAGATGACGAAGTCACAGAGGCTGTGAAGAAAATGTTGAACGAACCGGAACACCTCTGCGCTCAAACCGGCCTGCTCCCCTTCTGTACTACCAACAAACCACCAGCTGTAAGATTTTGGTTGTATTTTTTACTGAACCTGTTATTGCTATTTCTGTCTAACATCAATTGCTGCTTAATCAGGGTGATAATCCGTTTTGGAGCAAGAAGCTTCCACAAGAAAAACCAGAGAAAACGGAACGGTCAACCCGGCCAAAGACTAAGGTTGTCAAGAGGCCTGCTCAAAAGAGGAAAACCACCGCTTCATCTGATCCGGCTATTGATGATGATGTGGGTAACTCGGACCTTGAGGTAGAACTCGATTCACTAGGCTTACTTTTTACACGCCTTATTGATGATGATACTTGTCAGGACGACGCTGAAGCCAGCAATGCTGATGTCGCTGAGGTAATTATTCTCTCTTCCGATTCAGATCCTTTGCCTTTGCCAAAACTTCGCCAGGCAAACCGGAAAGTTAAATTTTCTCATCCTCTTGCTTACTTGGATCCCAAATTTCTTATGAAGACTCAGCAACATGAAGCTCGCCGCACAACCCGGCACAGCGGCCAGGTAGTTACCTCCGCCGGTTTACCGAACAGTCCGGTTCGAAAACGCCGCTCCGAGGTCTCCGACCTTTTTATTAATTTATGTCCTAAAGCGGGTTTCATCCGTCAACCTCTTAATCCGTCCGACTCCGATTATCAGGTTACTTCTCATTCTTCCTCTGGTGAATCATCGGCCACTCAGCTGCCACCACTGATAACGGTTCTTGGGTAAGCTAGGCTGAACATAATGCTTCTGGTATACTGCTTTGTAACTTATGCTATTCCTTGACTCTTTGTTTCACTTTCAGGGCTAAACCTAAACTGAGCAAGAAAGCCCGCCTGGATAAAGCGGCCGAGGAAGATGCTGCCCCTGAACAGGATAAAGCACCAGATCTTGAAGCGTTCGTTCATGAAGATATTCCCAATGATCCTCCCTTGCAAGATGATGCTATTACTGAGAAAAGGCCTATCAATACTTCAGTCCCTGTTGACCAGCCTGCCAGCTCCGTCCGGATTGAAAGATCCCGCAGTCCTTCCAAACCTGCCGATAAACCGATAGCGCCAATGCAAACCGGCGAGTCCAAGGATGATGACGTTGTAATTACCGGCGTAGGTCGCTTTGAACCAGGGAATCCTGTCGCTTTAGCTAAGCATACTGTCAAAGAAGATTTTTCTGCCATGAACAAAGGCAAATGGGATGTTGATCTGGAAACATATGCTGCTCTGAGTGCCCAAGATCTTCATTCTGGTTACTTGAACCGGCTATATACTAGTCGTGACTGTGAAGCTGGTCTGGTAAAGATGATGAGAGATAAATTTGAGGTAACTTCCTTGTGCTTCTTCTTTTAATTACTGCCACTGCTATTAATCCTCCTAGCCCCCAAGGGCCGGTTTGTAACCTTCTTCAAGCCGGGACTTTAATATAGTCCTCAATACTTTGAAATCCATCAATGTAGCCCCCAAGGGCCGGTTCAACTTAGTATAGTTAAACCGGGACTCCAATAAAGATTCTAACATCAGAACATAACTGAGCAAATAGCCATTAGCCCCCAAGTGCCAAGTTGAATACCTGTATTGAGCTTGGGACTTTGCGATTTAGTAATAGATGAAGATTGAAGATGCATTAGCCCCCAAGTATCAAGCGCATAACTTGTTATGTGGTTGGTACTTCAAATTCTTGTACCGTTTGTTTAAAGCCAAGCACTGTCTTTATGCAGGCTGAAGTGAGGATCAAAGAGGACCGGATTACTGATCTTCAAGAAACTTTGAAAACCCAACAAGCCGAAACCGACAAAGCAAGGGAAGAATTAACCAGCGCTTTGAGCATCATGGAACAGCTGAAGGAGGGCTTCAAGAAGGAGCGGGCTGATTGGGCCACTGAGAAGGCCGCTTTAATAAAAAGAGCAGAAAACGCTGAAGCTGCCCTTAAACCGGTGGTAGATGAGCTGACCGCCGTAAAGCGGCAACTACATGCCATGACCGCTGCTATCTTTGGTAAGCTCCTTTTGGTTTCTTTGACAACTTTGGCCTTCTTATAATAGATCCGGTTTGTGATCTTTCCTGTATTGTTGCAGGTACACGCATTGGTCACTTAGGGTCAGATGTTCGGAAGAAGTTGAAGGCTGCCTACACTTTAATTGAACAGCTGTATACCGGAGCGCAGCGGATCATCACCACTGCATCTCATAACAATCTGGCACCCACTTTAATCCAAGATACTCTGAAGAGGTTGTCAATGCTTCCTGCTCGGATTGAAGAACTGAAAAAATCTGCTGCTCGAACCGGAGCCATTAATGCCTTAATCCGGGCAAAAGCATGGGTGCCAGATTTCGATCCTGTTGAGGCAGCTCAAGGCTATCCCAGCTTGAAGGAAGATGGCTCAGAGTTCAATGAAGATGATCTGAGGGCGATAAACCGTGCAGTGCGCCCTCTGGCTTGTCAATTGGCTGAAGAGGCAGACTTGTCGCATTATCAAGCTCAGTACAATGATCAGAACAAACGAGTGGCTGCACCAATTCCTGAAGCGGAGAATCTGATTCCTCCAATCCGTAAGCATACTTACGCTCCTGATATTGAACCGTCTTCTCTGATCCATGAAGAGGCTGTCTTTCAAGCTTTAATGGGAATCGACTGGACCACTGTTGATTTCCAGCCAATGGATAGAGATGAGGAAGCTGAAGCGGCGCGGGACGACCCACAACCATCAGACCGGGGCGATGAGCAGGCTTGAACCGGAAGCCGGTTTAAACATGCTTTATTATGATCCGCCAACAACAATGATCTTATTTGGGCACCGCGTTGCCTTGTAATAGGATAGTCAATACTTCTGCCTTAAATATGCCTTCGTGCATAAGTACTGATGCTTTTGCTTGAAATCCTCAATTTATATTTCCTGCAATCAGAAAATCTTGAACTGCGGTGGCGGTTATACCGCCAACCGGTTTATAACCTTATATATATATATCAATGTATTTAAACATATAATCAAATATGCGATACAAAATACCTGCCATCGCTGGGCATGAAGTTGGCTTAGCCAGGCTTGAAACGGAGTTTATAAACCGTTACCATCAAAGGGGAGAAAACAACTCCCATGTAAATGCTGGTCATTAGTGCTGGGTCTTAAGCCCCCTGCTCCATGATGTTAACAGGAAAGTTAAACCGGGCATATTTCTCCGGATACAAATGAACCGATTTCCGTCAGCTGAACCGGTAAAAAAGTGTTGTTGGTTTAAAGGAAACACAACAAAAATTGAAGAATAGTCATAAAAGAAATATGGAAGCAAAGGCAATGATAAAACCGTTTGCAAAAACATGCTTTACTGAGCTGATCAGATGGTGTTACCATGGTCGGACAGGACCAAGCCCCCAATAGGTGTGGCGATGGTTCAAGTCAGCCAGGTCCCCAAATGAAACCGTGGCATTTATGCCGATCAAAAGGCATGGCAATGGTTCGGGTTCGACCAAGCCCCCAAGTGATTCTGTGGCCTTAGGCCGATCAAGAGGCGTGACTGGTTCAGACTTGACCATGTCCCCAAGTGATCTGGTGGCTTTCGCCTATCAAGAGGTGTTGCATTGGTTCGGACACGACCAAGCCCCCAAGTGATATCACAAAGCTTTTTTGAAAAGCAAATTTCAAGGGGTAAACCGGAGGCCGCTTTAAGACAGAACAACTCCATGTAACCACACATGATATGAAAGGACAGAGACCCCGCTTTAGCTGAGGCTCCGGCTTTATTATATCAATGATAATATATACACTGTCATAATATGTACATAGATAGAGCCAATGGCTCAAGTGTAGTAAGGCCGAAGATGAGCTATGTTCCACGGCCTGTTGGTCTCCTCCTCTGATGTGCGTGAGTCTTTATGCTCTCGAATATCAATCAGATAGTACGACCCGTTGTGCAGATTCTTGCTGACCACGAAAGGTCCCTCCCAAGGTGGGGATAACTTGTGCATATCCGTCTGGTCTTGGATGAGCCGAAGCACCAAATCTCCTTCTTGAAAAGCTCTGGTTCTGACCCGGCGACTGTGATAGCGACGAAGATCCTGTTGATAAATCGCCGAGCGGGCAGCTGCTATGTCACGCTCCTCATCTAATAGGTCCAAAGCATCTTGCCGTGCTGTCTCATTGTCCGCTTCAACATAAGCCGCTACACGAGGCGAATCATGCCGGATATCACTAGGGAGAACCGCCTCTGCTCCGTAGACCATAAAAAACGGCGTGTATCCTGTAGATCGGTTGGGCGTAGTATTGATACTCCATAGCACAGACGGTAGCTCTTCAACCCAACAACCCGGTGTTCTTTGCAATGGAACCATAAGCCGGGGTTTGATGCCTCGCAAGATCTCTTGATTAGCTCGTTCTGCCTGCCCATTGGACTGGGGGTGAGCCACTGATGATACGTCAAGTCGGATGTGCTCACGTTCACAGAATTCCTTCATAGCGCCCTTGGATAAATTGGTACCATTGTCAGTAATGATACTGTGTGGAAAGCCAAACCGGAAAATCACCTTTTTAATGAACTGCACCGCTGTAGCTGCATCACACTTGCTAACAGGCTCCGCTTCAACCCACTTGGTAAATTTGTCAACTGCCACCAAAAGGTGGGTTTTCTTATCCTTGGACCTTTTAAAGGGTCCGACCATATCCAGCCCCCATGTTGCAAACGGCCAAGTAATTGGAATCATCCTCAATTCTTGAGCCGGCACATGAGCATGCCTTGAAAATTTCTGACAGCCATCACACCGTTTAACCAAGTCCTCCGCATCAGCATGAGCTGTCAACCAGTAGAACCCGTGACGAAACGCCTTAGCCACCAGAGACTTTGAACCGGCGTGGTGACCACAATCCCCTTCATGGATTTCGCGTAAAATTTCACAGCCTTCCTCAGGAGAGACGCAGCGTTGAAACGCCCCTGATACACTGCAATGATGCAATTCGCCATTGACAATGGTCATAGACTTGGATCGCCGGACTATCTGCCTGGCTAGAGTCTCATCCTCTGGCAACTCTCCCCGGTTCATGTACGCAAGATAAGGAACTGTCCAATCCGGTATAACATGCAGGGCTGCCACCAATTGAGCCTCCGGATCAGGAATAGCCAAATCCGCTTCACCCAGGAGCTTGACTGATGGGTTGTGCAACACATCAAGAAAGACATTAGGCGGGCCCGGTTTACGCTGAGAGCCCAACCGGCTTAAAGCGTCCGCCGCTTCATTTTTTCGACGATCCACGTGATCCACCTGATAACCCTTGAAGTGACCCGCAACAATATCCACCTCACGACGATATGCAGCCATAAGTGGGTCTTTAGAATCCCAAGTGCCAGACACGTGTTGAGCCACGAGGTCCGAGTCACCAAAGCACTTAACCCGACTTAGATTCATCTCTTTAGCCATCCGGAGACCATGGAGCAAAGCTTCATACTCAGCTGCATTATTAGTACAAGGGAACATTAAGCGGAGAACATAACAAAACTTATCACCTCGTGGGGAAGTTAATACGACTCCAGCCCCCGAGCCTCCAATTGCCTGGATCCATCAAAATGGATAGTCCAATATGTGTGATCCGGCTTCTCCTCTGGTGCTTGCAACTCAGTCCAATCATTGATGAAATCAACAAGTGCTTGAGACTTCACCGCCGTCCGAGGCACGTACTTCAATCCATGCGGCCCAAGTTCTATAGCCCACTTGGCAATCCGGCCAGTCGCCTCCCGGTTCTGTATGATATCGCCCAAGGGAGCTGAACTGACCACTGTGATGGGGTGCCCTTGGAAATACTGCTTCAACTTCCGGCTTGCCATGAAAACTCCATATACCAGCTTCTGCCAATGCGGATACCTTTGCTTGGATTCAATAAGCACCTCGCTGATATAGTAAACCGGCCGCTGAACCGGATACTCCTTGCCTGCCTCCTTGCGTTCTACCACAATAGCCACGCTAACTGCGCGAGCATTGGCCGCTACGTATAGCAATAACGGCTCCTTGTCGACCGGAGCTGCAAGAACGGGCGGATTGGCTAATTGCCGCTTCAAGTCCTCCAACGCTTCATCAGCAGCCGGACTCCAGATGAATTGATCTGTCTTTCTCAGCATCTGGTATAAAGGGATGGCCTTCTCTCCGAGGCGGCTGATAAACCGGCTCAGCGCGGCAATCCGACCCGCCAAACGCTGAACATCGTTGATACACTTCGGTTTAGCCAGGGAGGTGATAGCCGTAATCTTCTCCGGATTAGCCTCAATTCCTCTGTTGGACACAAGAAAGCCCAGTAACTTGCCTGCCGGAACACCAAAGACACATTTGGCCGGGTTAAGCATCATCTTGTAAACCCGCAAGTTGTCAAAGGTTTCCTTCAAATCATCAACCAGCGTCTCCTTCTGCCTTGACTTGACTACAATATCATCCACATAGGCGTGCACATTACGGCCGATCTGTTTATGCAGGCAGTTCTGTACACACCGTTGATAAGTGGCTTGGGCGCTCTTGAGCCCAAAAGGCATAGATACATAGCAGAAGGCTCCAAAGGGAGTAATAAACGCCGTCTTCTCCTGGTCCTTAACCGCCATTTTGATCTGATGATACCCAGAATACGCATCCAAAAAACTCAAACGCTCACAACCCGCCGTGGCATCAATAATCTGGTCAATGCGGGGGAGGGCAAAAGGATCCGCTGGACAAGCCTTGTTAAGATCCGTGTAATCCACACACATACGCCAAGTGCCATTTTTCTTAAGAACCAGCACCGGATTAGCAAGCCACTCTGGATGGAACACTTCAATGATAAAACCAGCTGCTAAGAGCCTGGCCACCTCCTCTCCAATAGCTTTGCGCCTTTCTTCGTTAAACCGGCGGAGAAACTGCTTTACCGGTTTATACTTGGGATCAACATTAAGAGTGTGCTCAGCGAGTTCCCTCGGTACACCTGGCATGTCAGAAGGCTTCCATGCAAAAATGTCCCGATTCTCACGGATGAACTCGATGAGCGCGCTTTCCTATTTAGGGTCCAAGTTGGCACTGACAGTGAACTGCTTGGACGAATCGCCGGGCACGAAGTCAACAAGCTTGGTCTCAGCCGCTGATTTGAACTTCAGATCTGAATCATGCTCCGTAGTTGGCTTCTTCAAAGGGGTCATGTCCGCCGGATCAACATTGTCCCTATAATATTTCAACTCCTCCGTGGCACAAACCGACTCTGCATAGGCCGCATCACCTTCCTCACATTCCAAAGCAATCTTGCGGCTCCCATGAACCGTTATTGTCCCTTTGTGACCCGGCATCTTGAGCTGCAAATAGATATAACAAGGCCGTGCCATGAATTTGGCATAAGCCGGCCGCCCAAACAAGGCGTGATACGGGCTCCGGATTTTCACCACCTCAAAGGTTAGTGTTTCGGATCGGGAATCATGCTCGTCCCCAAAAGCCACCTCCAGGGCTATCTTACCAACAGGATATGCTGATTTGCCAGGCACCACACCATGGAACACCATATTAGACGGTCTGAGATTTTGTCTGTTAGCCCCATGCGGCGGAATGTCTCATAGTACAGGATGTTAATACTGCTCCCTCCATCCATGAGCACCTTGGTGAATTTATAACCTCTCACCTGAGGGTCTACCACTAATGCCAACTGGCCCGGATTATCAACCCGGGGTGGGTGATCCTCCCTGCTCCACATGATAGGCTGTTCCGACCAGCGTAAGTAACGTGGTACGGCCGGTTCAACAGAGTTCACCACTCGCTTGTGAAGTTTCCGGTCGCGCTTATCCAAGCTAGTTGTGAAAACGTGATACTGCCCATTGTTCAACTGTTTTGGATGGCTCTGATAACCCGACTGCTGCTGCTGCTGCTGTTGGTTGTAACCCCCTTGACTGCTCTGATTATTCTGGTTATTATGACCGCCCTGATTAAAACCTGAACCAGAAGCTCCATCGTGACTCGGCCCATGGAAACCGGATCCTGAGCCACCACCTGACCCATGGTCATACCGGAAGGCATTAGAGTTTCTAAATTCCTGCATAATGTAACAATCCTTCCAAAGGTGGTTAGCCGGCGCCTCCTTCGTCCCGTGTTTTGGACAAGGCTGATTCAACAAATAGTTTAAGCGATCTGGGTTAGGATTTGGAGCCCCACTACGATTCGCCGCTTTACCTCTGCGCCGCTGACCCTTGTCCTGCGCATTAGTGTTAGCCACAAAGTCCATGCTACCATCCGCTTTACGCTTGCCTCCGTTCCTATGGCCCGCCGGTTTGTGTTGATGCCCCTTGGAGTTGCTGTTCTTCTTTCCCTTCCCTGCTTCGTCATCGTCAGTCTCGGGATCCTTGGTACTATCAGAATCAACATACTTCACTAAAGCGGCCATGAGAGTTCCCATGTCATTACAGAACCGCTTCATACGCCCCAACTTCAACTTTAGAGGCTTAAACCGGCAGTTGCCCTCCAGGGTTAAGATCGCAGAGTCAGCATTGATCCTGTCAGACGAGTGCAAGACTTCCGAAACGCGGCGTACCCAATGGGTTGTTGACTCTCCGTCCTCCTGAACACAAGCCGCCAAGTCTACTATGGACTTAGGCTGCTTACACGTATCTTTGAAATTCTGGATAAACCGGGTCCGCAACTGGGCCCATGAACTGATAGAATTAGGCGGCAGGCTCTTCAACCAAGTACGGGCCGTGCCTTCAAGCATCATGGTGAAGTACTTTGCACACGCGGTCTCATCCACATCCAGCATCTCCATGGCCATCTCATAACTCTCTACCCACGCTTCTGGAGATAAATCAGCGGTGTAATTCGGCACCTTGCGCGGACCCTTGAAGTCTTTGGGCAGGCGTACATTGCGTAAAGCGGGGACTAAACAGGGCACTCCCAAGCTAGATGCGACCCCTGGCCCGGCAGAGGTGGTAGGACGAACCGGTGTAAGCTGATCCGCCTCGTTCTGTGCTGCTAACTCGGCCTCCCTTCGTGCCCGGGCCCGGTCCACTACATCCTGAGCATCGCGAACACCACCTGCCGGGTTATTGCCACGGGCCGCTTCACGGCTCCGCGCATTGCTTGATACGGCCGGTTCATCCATGCGCCTACTATAGCTCCGGCTTGGACGAGGTGTGGAATGAATCCGATCGCGGCTGTATGAATATGCCTCCTGCTGAATCAAAGCGGTCCGGAGAAGTTCCTTAACCCGGCGCGTCTCTATTGCTTGCGGAGAGTCTCCTTCGACCGGGATAGCTTCTAATCGCGCAGCAGCTGCGACAAGATTGTCCATAGGATTAGAATAATGACCCGGAGGTGTCTGGACCGGCGGAGGAATCACAATGTTCTGCCGAGGAGGTTCCATCAGGCGGGGTTGGACCGTCGCTCCTGGCCCTGGTGCCTCGACCCGGTTTACCTCCCGGTGCCCCGGCGGATTACTGGTTCCAGCTCCGGAGTGTGAAAGAGATTTCGAGGGTCGAACCCTAACGGCAGGCGTGATCTGTGCTTCCGCTTCAAGACCTCCTGTGATGCGTTCTGGTCGAGCATGAGCCTATAGGCCTGGGCGTCCAAAGCGGCCCGCTCTGCGGCCATCCTGTCCTTCTCTGCTGCCAGGTCGGCTTTGGCCTGTACGATCTGCTCTCTCACCTTTGCAACCTCTGCATCATGGGCCTCCTGATCCGCCGGATTGGCCTGTGCCATAAGTACAGCTAGTGCATCAAACAGGTCAGACAGAACTTGAACCGGTGGGCGCACAAGGCCTCCTGCCCCTGCTGCCGCTGCCGCTGCTGATCCAGAGAACATTGTTGCTGCAGTCGAGGAGTGATTCGCCGCCTGCGTGCCGGCCATGAATATTCCAACCCGGTTGATCTGATCAGGGGGGTCCGGAATACTGTCGCCATCGGAACAGCCCCTAATCTGGTCGTCTTGCAACTGGTACAATGATTCGGTCTCCCCGGTCGAGGACTCGTCGCCAGAATAGACGACGGTCTCGCTACCGTATTCTGACTCGTCCTCATGCTCTCCTCCGTGGATGACTCCCATGAAGGCACGCTTCACGGCCGGTTTAACCTGGGTAGATCTCGCAAGCTGAGCCGTCTCGATGAGGTCGGTGCAGATGTCCGGCTTAGGCCCAGGCTCACCAATCTTGCCGATAAAAACGTGTATGCCACCAAAGGGGACCCGGTACCCGTACTCGATCGAGCCGGCTTCGGGACCCCATCCTGCATCGTCGATGTAGAGCTTGCCACGACGACTCTTGGTCATCCGGCCCACAGCATAGCCTTCGAGCCCTTTGAATTTTCCCTCCAAGATCATCAAACCATCATGCGATAGCCCCACGGTGGGCGCCAACTGTCGTGGTTTTGTCATGGCAGATGTCCTTGTGAAAGGACTTAGTCGTGGAGCCATCGCTACGGGTTAACTTGAAGGGGTTAAAGCGGACACAAAGACACAAGGGTTTATACTAGTTCGGCCCCTTCAATGAAGGTAAAAGCCTACGTCTAGTGGTGATGGGATTGATGTGGTTTCGATGACTAGGGAGCAAATAAGCTTGGCCTAGGCTCGAGTTGTTGTTGTCTGTCCTTGAACCACCGCCGGGTTGTCCCCTTATATACACGGGTGACACCCGTCGGTCCATAGAGTCCCACACTGGTTCATACTCGTATCCCGGTTGGTCTCTCTCTATTCCTAACTTACAATACAAGTTTACATATCAAGCCGGTTTACGGCTACAGGTTCTAAACCGACTACAGGCCTTGGGCCTTCATCTGCTTAATCACCTTTATACTACTGATGAAGTTAACCCGGCCCAGATAGGCCGGTTCACACCCAGTAGTAATATCCCCAATAGGAGGGTTGATCTGGAGTCTGTTCGGGGCTCCGGAGAGGGGGATTCATCGCCGTTGTCATCATCAACCATCCTCCATCACCAATTTCATGATGCTCACCATCGTGCGTGAGTAATTCCATCGTAGGCTTGCTGGACGGTGATGGGTTGGATGAGATTTACCATGTAATCAAGTTAGTTTTGTTAGGGTTTGATCCCTAGTATCCACTATCTTCTGAGATTGATGTTGATATGACTTTGCTATGCTTAATGCTTGTCACTAGGGCCCAAGTGCCATGATTTCAGATCTGAACCTATTATGTTTTCATGAATATATGTGAGTTCTTGATCCTATCTTGCAAGTCTATAGTCACCTATTATGTGTTATGATCCGACAACCCCAAATTGACAATAATCGGGATACTTCTTGGTGATGACCGTAGTTTGAGGAGTTCATGTATTCACTAAGTGCTACTGCTTTGGACTGGTACTCTATTAAAAGGAGGCCTTAATATCCCTTAGTTTCCATTAGGACCCCGCTGCCACGGGAGGGTAGGACAAAAGTTGTCATGCAAGTTCTTTTCCATAAGCACGTATGACTATATTCGGAATACATGCCTACATTACATTGATGAATTGGAGCTAGTTCTGTGTCACCCTATGTCATAACTATTACATGAGGAATCGCATCTGACATAATTATCCATCAGTGATCCAATGCCTACGAGCTTTTCACATATTGTGCTTTGCTTATTTACTTTTTTGTTGCTACTGTTACAATTACTACAAAATTGCTATCGTTACTCTTGCTACTGTTACCTTTACTATCATACTACTTTGCTACTAAATACTTTGCTGCAGATACTAAGTTATCCATGTGTGGTTGAATTGACAACTCAACTACTAATACTTGACAATATTCTTTGGCTCCCCTTGTGTCAAATCAATAAATTTGGGTTGAATACTCTACCCTCGAAAACTGTTGCAATCCCCTATACTTGTGGGTTATCCGCGTCTATTCTTTGCAGACAAGAGCAGGATGCTTAGCTGGTTTTGTTTCATTGTCTAGTATTTTCTGGGAGTTCCTTCCGGCCTGAGCGCCGCGTATTGGCTAGGGAGCCATGTACCAACGTTAAACTTTCTGCCTTTGACCCTGGTTAGGGTCTTGTTGGTTGCTTGTTCTGAACTTATGGATGTTTGCTACCTGCCTTATGGCTTTATTTATAAAGTTAGGCGCATGCCTTTTCTCTAAAAAAAGTAATTAGCAGATTTGTAGTGTTTTGAGTACCACGCGGAGATGGTTCGACAAGGACTCTTGTATCATTATCCCACGTATTTTCAAGTGGATTGGAGCCTGTAAAAGGTGCTATACCTGAACAAAGGAAAGAGAACCCAAATTTATGGTCAAATAAACATTGTTGACACATTTGCATCATAATTAAATCGACGAACTAACCCGCATCTTCAATGGTGCAATCTGGGTCACATATTCTGCAGAGTTGGGGTACCTTAACCCCTGAATTTGGATGTGAGGGCCTGCATTCATAGTAAATTTTATCCACAAGTTAGAGCACGAGCAACAACAAAACAGTAGCACAAATTAGGAATTGGTTGATGATACTCACCCAATCGTTAGTTGTTGCTTAAATCCTGAAATGGGGTGCGTGCCTTTGCACAATTGGGAGATGACAAACCATCGCCTTCATGTGAATATTCATGTCACTAAATTGTTACAAGCATGGATATTGTGCATATAATCATGAACATCAACATCAGACGCTGGATTTATATTACTGACAGGCAGATAAGCAATATCCATTTCATCTCTATAAATATACCACGCTGTCCTTTTTGTTGATATTGTGTTTCGGCAGAGTTGTACACTGTGCACAAGTCACTGTTGTAAATTCTGAGAGCCAACTTTTTTTCGACACTAGGAGCAGGAGATAGGGTTCATGTTTTAGTTAGAAAAACAGATAAGGTGCAATGGCTTATTATTTAGAACTCTATGCTCAAACATCTACTAATCATGAGTAATGTTGCAACAGGTAGGAAGACGTCGAACCTCAAGAAGTGCATGGAAGAATCACAGCTGCGTATGGCCGGCTAGTTCAGGGGACGCGGTGGGCGTCGGGTGCAGGGCGAAGGCGGGCGCGGCGACAGGCCTGGTGCCGGGGCAGGCTCTATCTCTCCTGGGTGCTGGCGATTGCAGGAAGGATGCCACACTCTGAGCGGCAACAATCGGCGATGGTGGGGCGACGGAGTGCTGCAATGCGGTGAGGTCGCCGTGCAGGCAGGAGACGCTGTTGGTGGGTGGCGTCTGACACCAGGTCGCCGTCGTGCCAGACGATGACGTCGAGGTCAAGGGCGTAGAGTTGTCTTATTTTGCGATTAGATTTCCGTGATTGTAGGGGCCGTGGGAATGGTAGTTCCAGTACAAGCGTGTGGAGTTGCCTTAGTTTGTGATCAGATTTCCGTGATTGTAGGGGCCAGGGGACTGGTATTTCTAGTACTCCTCTCCTGGTGAAGCATGGTCAGTCATTAGAAATTGCTACATGCACACCGCAGAGGTATTAATTCAATGATGACTGTTAGATTGAGAATTGTGGGCCTAATCATGTGGTGTTGATTGGTTTGTGTGGGTTGTGGGACTAATTGCGGGGTGCACGTAAAAAAGTTCTTGTTTGATTGTTTAATAGTAGTGTAGATGTAGAAGTAGAAGTGTAGATGTAGATAGAACCCTAGCTAGTTCCCTTCGAGCCTGGGGCTAGTTCTTGTGATCAGACTGAATTGCATTTCATCTCTGATCATGATAATGGGACAAAAAAGCATGTGAGATCTTTCATTTGTTTACATGGTGATGGCCAAGTGCAAAAGGCTGATAACAACAACGCCGGCTAGAAACCTAGCCGCCGCCACCGCAGACTCCCTCCCCCTCTCCCTCCGCCGCTACCGGAAGACGCCCCCGGGCTAAGCCCGGGGGCCGACGGTGGTGGCGGGGGATCTCCTCTCTCGCTCGTCTCCAGGGTTGGGCGGACCCCAAGGCATGTGGTGGCGCGACCGATCTGGGATCTGCGACGCAGTAGATGGTTGCAGGCGGCGGGAGGCCGGCCCGTCCTCGGATGGAGACGTCTTGGCGCGGCAGAGGCCAGGGCTGCGGGCGATGTGGGTGGCCCTTCGGGCGGCGGCGGCTGCGGTCGGCGGTGGCCGGCTTGGCTGCGGTGGCGTGCATGCTGCCTTCAGATCGGCGAAGGCGGCATGGAGGGCATGGTGGTTTCGTCGGCAGCACCTCCGACCAGATCTATTCTGACCGGTGCAGCCGGCGGTGGTGGTTAGCTCTTCCGTCAGAGGTGGTCGGCCTGAGGCTTGGTGTTCTCTCGGGATCCGTTATCTAGCACCAGCTTCGAGTCGGGAAGACGTAGTTGCCGATGAAAACCGAGCCGACGGCGGGGGATGGTGGCGTTCCACGTCGTTACCTTGATGAAGGCATCGTCATGTGACTACCGTCGACCCACTTGTATTGCTCTGGGGGAAGCCCTAGGATCTGGTGTTCCAGACCGGACGATGGCGGCACTGCGGTGTCGTTTCTCTCTTGGGAGCATCGTTTTGTGGAGCAGCGCTAGAAGTCAGAGGCAGGAGGTGGAGCGGCTTCGTCTTGCACAGAGCTTTGGTGGAGATGTCAAGTCATGCCTGACTGACAGGTGCTACGCTTGGTCATGCCTGGTCGGCAGGTGCTACGCATGACAAATCCTTCAAGGGCTTCAAGCTGTGTCGGCTGGTGGTACTTGGCAACATGGCGTCGAGGTGTATTAGTGGCGACCGCGACGTGTTCAGCTGTTTGCACGCAGGGAGGAGGTGCCATTGGGCACCGTGGTGGCATCGACGATAGCTGGACCAAGCAAGGTTGATGCATCAGTACAGTTCTGAAGATGGAGCGGTGGCCGTTGGCGGCGGCGGCCTCTGAGAGCACGCCGGACCAGTGTGTGCCCCAGACCCGACAAGTGGCTAGGTTGGGGTCTCAGGTCTTAGATGTTAGGCTTGGTTGCGATGTCTGTTTGGTATTAGGCCCAGGCTATCTGCCCCTTCATCAACTGGATAGGTGTAGCGACAGTTTGCTGCTTAGACGGCAGCTTTAGTCTTACTGTTGTATGACTTTGTAAGGTCTTCTAAGAATAATTAATAAAGTGGCCGTATGCATCGCCCAGATGCAGAGGCCAGAGGTCATCCTCCTATTTTTAAACAACGTCGGCCCTGATCCTGATCCGAAGGGAAATGTACCCATGGTTCTCAGATTGAACTACACCCGGCCTGTGCTAACCTACGCACGCGCAGGTCTATCAGATTGGGAATCGAAGATTGCAAGCCAAAATGGAATCGCCAAGAAAGGGAGAGAAAAAAATTCCTTCAGATCCCAGACAGTGTCGTGTCTGCAGTGCACAGGTAACCGGCGCTTCGAAAACATGGGCGGCAAGGCAACAAAATTCGCGACCGCGTGTGGTGTGTGCGACCCTAACTCGGATTGTCAATCTATGGATCCTCGATTGCCTAGGTCTAGGACGTAATTTTGACTCAATTTTGACTCCAATCGAGGTCCCTCTTTCGGTATTTCCACGCCCAACCGCGTTGATCGATCCATCCGTGCATCACCCACCTCCCCTCCTCCCTCGATCCCCTGCTCCCAATGCCCTTGCCTCCACCGCGCGTGCATCCTCCTCTCCAGCAACCAAAGCGCGCAGCTCGCTTCGTCGAGCTAGCGCGATGGCCGCCCGCAAGCGGCCTGCCGCCGCCCTGGACGTTGGCCCGCCGGCTTGCTGCAAGAGGAGCCGCACCAAAATCCGAAGCATCGCGGAGTACGACAAGGAGACCAGCCTCGGCGAGGGCGGCTTCGGCTGCGTCCTCCTAGCGCGCCACCACGCCACCCGCAAGATCGTCACCATCAAGTACCTCTACTGGCCGGACGGGTCCCAGCAGCCCCCCAATGCCGTTGAGCTTCTGCGGGAGGCCCGATTCCTCGTGGCCTGCCATGGGAACCCCTACGTCATCGGCTTCGAGGGCCTGGTGTGTGACCCCGACAACGGCGCCTTCGGCCTCGTCATGGAGTACGTCGCCGCGCCGAGCCTCCACAAGTTCCTGTGGAACAGGGGCAGCGGTCAGCCGTTCCCGGAGTCCACCGTGCGCGCCATCATGTGGAAGCTCCTCACCGGTGCCAGGACGATGCACGACCCGCCACGTCGTCCACCGCGACATCAAGCCCGGCAACATCCTTGTCGGCCAAGACGGGGAGCTCATCAAAATCTATGACTTTGGGCTGGCGATCTCCATGTCCGAGCTACCGCCGTACAACCAGGCCAACACGTCGTTCTACGTGGCGCCCGAGGTGCTCCTGGGGAAGCGGGACTACGACGCGCTCGTGGACACATGGTCTATCGGCTGCATCATGGCCGAGATGCTCGCTGGTAAGACGTTGTTCCTCGGGGATGATGATGACAACGCCGCAGACAATGAGATCATCCAGCTCTGGAGCATCTTCCGCTTGCTTAGGATGCCAGACGAGGATGCCAGACGAGAGGACGTGGCCGGGGTTCACGTCACTGCCGCTCACCGAAAAGCCGCTAAAACTGCTACCACCGGGGCACCAGCACAACAAGCTGCACGATATGTTCCATGAAGAGAAGCTGTCCGAGCATGGATTCCAGGTGTCGCAAGGCCTTCTCATGTGCAACCCCAACCAGTGACTGATGGTGGTCACGGCGCTCAAGCACCGATGGTTTGCTGCTCCTTGTCCAGCCGCCGCCGCTGTGAAGGCCGACGCTTTGTTGTTCCTGAAAAAGAAGGCACCAAGGATCAAGTTCATCCCGCCGGCCATGCCGCAGAAGAATCTACTCAAAATTACACTCGTCGTGTGGAACGCAGCTCAACGAGTCTAGTTAAACACTTTAGATTTAGCTGTGCTTGGATGAGCCACTATCGGAGTAAATGACCACGGGTAGCCTAACCGGCCCCCCTGGCTCTTCAAAAAATATCGGGTCGACTGAGCCCTCAAATAACCAATACGCAGGGCCGCCTTCCCCTGGCCGACTGTCCCACCGGCCGGCTACTGGAAGGCGGCAAGGATCCAAGAGCTCTCTCGAAGAGGGCCGACTCCTAGCAGCCGGCCACCAGAGTGACTGACTCCTAGCAGGCGGCCTGGCTCACACCCTCAAAGTGTGCACCCACATAACGGCGATAAGATGGGGCGTGGCTACAGTGAAGCCTGTCACCCCCCAATCCCGGAGCAAGCGCGGCCATAGTACGCCGTACGGCGCGGCCACTCCCTGTCCGACGCGGCATTGTTGCCACGCTGACCATGACATCACCCACGACAGGTTGTCAGTACGGCCCGTAGGCGGCGGGCCCCTCCTGCCAGAGAGATACCAAAAGGCAGCACAAGCTTGACCAGTCGGCCAGAGGGGAGGCCGGCTCCCAGCAGTCGGCCTGCCCCCACCCTAGAAGTTTGTGCACCATTAAGCAGATAAGATGGGGTAAGGCTACAGTGAAAGCCTGCTAGGCGGCAGCATTGTAGCCATGCTTACCCCGACAAAGCCATCGTCACCAAGAGCAAGCCTACAGTAACCAGCAGCTGACAAGACCCCCAAGCGGTAGGCCCAGCCTGTCGGCCAAGAGGCCGGGATCCGGCGGGACCCACCAGTCAGCGGGCCCCAGCGGCCGGCGGAGAAGCCGACGACTACCGACACCGATGGCCTGGACCCGCATCCAGCCAGATTACCATTGTACCCCTGGGGGTAGGCCTATATAAACACCCAGGGCACCCATTCAAAGGGTTGATCTCTTCGAGTTTTAGACACCACATAGAGAGAAGAGGAGAGCTAACCTTGCCCTTCTTCTTCCTCTAACCAAACAGCTCAAGGAGCCTCTTGTAGCTACTTGTTTTGATCTAGTGATCATGCGGAGACCCCGCAGAGCAGTACTAGGGGTGTAATCTCCAAGGAGAGCCCCAAACCTGGGTAAGATTCACCGGCATGCATGTCTTCGCCTTATCCCGTTTCCAGGCACCGATGATGTCTTACTGGCTCCCACAATGATAAGCCACCCGTTGGCATGTGTCGCACTTACCACCCGACATTTGGCGCCCACCATGGGGCCAGGTGCACCGTCGTCCGGAGATCTGCTCTGGACGGGAACCCTCTTCCTCCCCAGCGATCATAGCCAGCCCAGCACGCCTGATGGCGCTTGCCCCGACGTGCTGCAGGGCGTCGATGATGCCTGCACAGCGAGCTGCCTCGCCGATCTTCTTGGCGAGGTCCGCCTCTCCGACGAGCCCGCGCCAGGCGCAGGCGCAACCAGCTCCGAGAGCTGCCTCATCGACTTCCTTGGCAAGCTTGACATCGCCAAGGAGCGCACCTCCGACCTGGAGTCAGTCGGCTCCACCAACCCGATGCTTGTCGACTCCGACACGGCATCGCTTGATGCCTTCCCCACCAATGTGGTGGTCATCGATGACCCTCTTCCTCGATCCGACAGCAACAACAGCACCGTCACTGAGGTGTTGGTCATCAGTCACGGCGCCGCCTCCGGCGGAAACGTCCACGACACCTTGCAGATGGCGCTGCATGACCTGTCCGCCCCCATCCCGGCCGACACCGACGCTGGCACGTTGTAGGCCCACCACCTTGCCCTCATCGAGAACGGCATGAAGATAGCCTCCATGAGACGCCTCACCGAAGCTTACCAGTGCGAGGTTGATCGTGTCGCCTCTAGCATGCCGCCTGCTGGCGGACCCAGCCGGATTGGCACTATCAAGAAGCACGGCGCGGCCATCGCCAGCATGCTGGGTGCTGACCGCCCAGTCTATGCCACGCCACTCGAGAACCTGCGTGCCGCCCAGGCGGCCGTAGATGAGCTGGACGGGCTGGACGGCGACGAGCTTCACTGCCTGACCAGACGCGTCCAGCAGTTGATCGACGCGGCTACAGAGCAGCACGAAGCCAGCGCCCGCGCTGAAAGTCCTCCCCCACGACGAGAGCACGGCGCGACATCCCAGACGCCGACTGCAGGCGGCGCCCGCAAGCGAAAAGACAAGGAGCCGACTGCTAGCCGCAGTCGGACTCGCCTCACCATCGAGCGTGACGCAGAAGGCCGCCCTCGAGCCGTGGAGCGACAAGGAAACCCGCCTCCTCCTTCGCCTCGCGGGGAGAGATATCCCACTCCGCCGCGTGTCATGCACCCAATGCTCAACGGCCGACTGGGCCACCGCGAAGGAATCGGCGAGAATGATGCCTGCCATCGGATCGACCGCCTGGCGCAATCCCTGGTGCTGGAAGAAGAAGACGATGTCGGCCCGCCCTATTTTGGACCCTGCATCCGCGACGAGCCGTTCCCCAATGGGTTCTCGCTCCCCAGAGACACGCCAAAATACAACGGCTCGATGAAGCCGGAAGACTGGTTGATAGACTACTCCATTGCAATCAGCATAGCAAACGGCAACAGACGCGTTGCCGTGAAGTACGTCCCTCTCATGCTTCAAGGCATGGCACGCACCTGGCTGAACAGCCTCAAGCCCTACAGCGTCAACAGCTGGCTGGACTTCATGGAAGTCTTCATTCGCAACTTCACAAGCACGTACAAGCATCCTCCCAAGCCTCGTCAGCTCTCCTTGTGCGTCCAAGGCCCCAGCGAATCAACTCGCGACTACCTCACGCGTTGGGCCGAGCTCCGCAACTCCTGCGAAGGGGTGCACGAGGTGCAAGCAATAGAGTACTTCACCGCCAGGTGCTGAGAGGGCACCCTCCTCAAGCATCGACTTCTCTGCGACGAGCCGGCTACACTCGACGAATTGCTGATGATAGCAGACAAGTACGCCATTGCCGACTCCTCGATGAAGACCGAGCTCTGAGTGGACGCCTCTGGAAAGGTGCTTCCTCCGGCTCCAAAGACGCCGGCTGGCGACTCCAATCGACGCCCGCACCAGAACGACAACAAGCGCAAGGCTCCTATGCCGCCCTCCACCAGTCGGTAGGTGGCCATGGTCGAAGACGAGCAGCCCGAAGGGCAGCCTATGCCCAAGCGTCCGAAAGGCAGCAGGCCGGCTTGGCAGCCGGCTTTCTCCTATGAGCAAACCCTTGATGCCCCCTGCAAGTTCCACAGCGGCGCGAAGCCGTCCAACCACACAATCCGGAAATGTCATTGGCACACACGGATCTCCAAGGGCGAAGAACAGTTGCCCCCTCCGCCTGCTGGCCAGCCGCCTCTGACTCCTCAGCAGCCGGCCACTCGCCCAGCAGTCGGAGCCATTCAAGACGAGTTCCCTGACGAGCATGCAGCCTACGTCATATTCACGAGCCAAGCTGAGGACAGGCGCAGCCGGCACCGACAGCACCAAGAAGTCAATGCAGTCGCCTCCAAAGATCTAGAGTTCGTGCATTGGTCTGAAAAGCCTATTAGCTAGAGCCGGGCTGATCACCCAGAGGTGATGCCATCTCCAGGATCTTACGCATTGATGTTGGATGCCACCTTCGCAACAAAAAGGCGAGCTGCTCGTTTCTCCCGAGTTTTGATTGATGGTGGGAGCAGCATCAACATCCTGTACCGTGACACCATGGAGAAGCTGAACATCAAGACAAAGCAACTTTTGCCCAGTCGGACCGTGTTCCATGGCATTGTACCCGGCCTGTCATGCTCACCAATCGGCAAGATCAAGATAGATGTCCTCTTCGGAGACAAGGATCACTTCTGCCGTGAAGCAGTCTAGTTTGAAGTGGTGGATCTAGAGAGCCCTTACCATGCTTTACTTGGCCAAGTTCATGGTTGTACCCCACTATGCTTACCTCAGGATGAAGATGCTGAGCTCCAAGGGCATCATCACCATAGTCGGAGGCTAAAAACATCCTCTGCATGTGCTGCAGCCAGTAGCCGGCCGACCGAGTCCCTCGTGATTGCTGCTGAGAAGAAGATCCTTGAAACCGAGTCCCTCGTGATTGCTGCTGAGAAGAAGATCCTTGAACGGGTTGTGGCCATGGCTGGCAAGCAGCCGGACCTATCGCCTGACTCCAAGGAGTCGGGAGCTCAGGGCTCCTTCCAGCCGGCCAAGGAAACAAAGAAGATATCTCTAGACCCAGAGCACCCAGAGAGGTTAGCTGTGCTAGGAGCAAACCTAGAAAACAAATAGGAAAGCGATCTCGTCGATTTCCTCCGTGAGAATCGGGATATCTTCGCATGGTCCCCCAAGGACATGCCGGGTGTTCCGACAGATTTCGCCGAGCACAAGCTACATGTCCGAACAGATGCAAAACCAGTCAAGCAGCCCCTCGGCCGACTGTTGGAGGAGAAGAGAAGAATTGTTGGTTAAGAGATAGCCCGGCTCCTGGCAGCCAACTTCATTATGGAGGTGTTCTTTCCAGAATGGCTTGCCAACCCAGTTCTTGTATTGAAGAAGAACAAGAAATGGCGCATATGTATAGAATATACCAGCCTCAACAAAGCTTGCCCCAAAGATCCGTTTGCTTTGCCCCGGATTGATCAAGTGATAGACTCCACAGCCGGATGCGAGCTGTCGAGTTTCTTGGACGCCTACTCAGGTTACCATCAGATCAAGTTGGATCCAGCCGACCACCTGAAGACTGTCTTTATCACACCATTCGGAGCTTTCTGCTACCTGACTATGACATTAGGCTTGAGAAATGCCGGTGCCACTTTTCAGTGTTGCATGCAGAAATGCCTCCTCAAGCAACTTGGCCGAAATGCCCACTTCTACGTAGACTATATTGTGGTGAAGACGGAGAAGCGCAGCACCCTACTGGAAGATCTCAAAGAAACATTTGACAACTTGCGCCGATTTCAGATCAAGCTCAACCCTGAGAAATGCGTGTTTGGAGTACCAACCGGACAGCTCTTAGGCTTCCTGGTCTCTAAACGCGGCATCGAGTGCAACCCAGTGAAGATCAAGGCCGTAGAAAAGGATGGAGATCTCCACCCGGCTTCGAGATGTCCAAAAGTTCACCGGGTGTCTGGCTTCCCTTAACCGCTTCATCAGTCGGCTAGGGGAGAAGGCTCTCCCCCTATATCAGCTCATGAGGAAATCCACTCATTTCGAGTGGAATGACCAGGCGGATGAAGCTTTTCACAAGTTGAAGAAGATGTTGACCACGCCGCCTGTCCTGGCAGCACCGACTGAGAAATAGCCCATGCTCCTTTACATTGCCACAACCAGCAGGGTGGTCAGCACTGTCGTCGTGGTTCAGCGCCCAGAAGAAGGCAGAGCTCAGCTAGTCCAGAGGCCGGTTTATTATTTGAGCGAAGTACTGTCAACCTCAAAGCAGAATTACCCCCACTACCAGAAGATGTGCTGTGGTGTGTACTTTGCCACCAAGAAGCTCAAGCCCTACTTTCAAGAGCACCCCATCACGGTCGTTTGCACCGTCCCGCTTGCCGAGATCATAGGCAGTCAGGATGCATCTGGCTGGGTGGCCAAGTGGGCCATTGCGCTGGCTCCTTACACCATCTTCTACCAGCCTCACACCGCCATCAAGTCCCAAGTGCTGGCCGACTTCCTTGTCGACTGTGCCGAAACCCAGTACCTGCCACCAGCACCCGACTCCACTCATTGGCGGATGCACTTTGATGGATCCAGGATGCGCACCGGCTTGGGAGCCGGCATCGTCCTCACCTCTCCCAAGAGTGACAAGCTCAGATACATGTTGCAAATTCATTTTGCCGCCTCCAACAATGTGGCTGAGCACGAGGCGCTCATACATGGGCTCCGGCTGGCCAACGAACTCGGCATCTGCCAGATCCTCTGCTATGGCGACTCGGACTTGGTGATCCAACAATCATCTAGTGATTGGGATGCCAAGGACACAAACATGGCGAGCTACCGCTTCCTCGTGCAGTAGCTAAGTGGATACTTTGAAGGGTGCAAGTTTCTCCATGTGCCAAGGGCCGACAATGAGCAAGCAGATGCCCTGGCACAAGTCGGCTCCACCCGGCAAGCTATACCAATCAGCGTCTCCCTCCAACGCCTCCTCAAGCCGTCTATCAAGCTGTCTCCAGAATCAGACTCCATCTTCGTGCTGCCTGACCCTGATGCAGTCGGATCCGACTTGGGGAACCCAGCAGGTGGCTCGGGGACTTCGGCAGGCGGCTCAGGGACTGTTGTAGTCGCACCCGGCTCGGGGACTTTAGAACCCGGCCCGAGGACTGCAGCAGTCGGCCCAGGGACTACAACGACATAGCAGGCGGTGGCCGACTCCAACTCTTCACCACCCAACCCACCCGCCCTGGTCGCAGTAGCTGTGTTGGCAATAGAAGAAGTCGCAGCTCCATCATGGGCCCAACCCATCCTCAACTTTCTGGTGAACAGAGAGCTGCCGACTGACGAGATCTCGGCAAGACAAGTTCAACACCGAGCCGGAGCATACACAATAGTGAACAGAGAACTCGTTAGGCGCAGTGTCACTGGAGTCTTCCAGCGCTGTGTCGAGCCAGAGAAGGGCATTGCAATCCTCAAGGACATCCACCAAGACGAGTGCGGCCACCACGTGGCCTCAAGATCACTCGTCTCCAAAGCTTTCCTCCATGGTTTCTTGTGGCCGACTGCTTTGGAAGATGCCAAAGAATTAGTCTAACACTGCAAAGGGTGCCAAGTTTTCAGCTCCAAGCAACACCTGCCGGCTTCCGCACTCAAGACCATCCCCCTCACCTGGCCTTTTGCCGTCTGGGGGCTGGATATGGTGGGCCCATTCAAGACGGCACACGGCGGCATGACACACCTGCTTGTCACCGTAGACAACTTCACCAAGTGGATTGAAGCGAAGCCAATCAAGAAGTTAAATGGGCCGACTACTGTGATGTTCACCGCAGACATCACCACCGGTATGGCATACCACACAGCATCATCACCGACAACGACACGAATTTTGCCAAAGGAGCATTGGCACGTTTTTGCACAACACAGGGCATCCGACTGGACTTAGTGTCCGTTGCCCATCCGCAGTCAAACGGCCAAGTCGAGCAAGCAAACGACCTCATCCTGTCTGGCATGAAGCCCCGACTGGTCATACCACTGGAGCGCTCGGCCGGCTGCTGGCTCAAGGACCTGCCGGCCGTCCTCTGGAGCTTGCGTACCATCCCAAACAAGTCAACTGGCTTCACTCCTTTCTTCCTTGTATATGGTGCCGAGGTTGTCATCCCAACTGACATCGAGTTCGACTCACCTCGAGTCACCATGTACACGGAAGCGGAGGCAAAGGAAGCACGAGAAGACGGTGTTGACCTGCTGGAAGAGGGCCAGCTGTTAGCACTCAGCCGGTCCGCCATCTACCAGCAGGGTTTGCACCGTTACCACAACCTGAAGGTCAAGCTAAGATCCTTCCAAGAGGGCGATCTTGTGCTCCGGCTGATCTAGCGAATAGCCGACCAACACAATCTCTCGGCCCCTTGGGATGGCCAATTCGTCACCAGCAAGGCCTTGGGAAACAACTCCTCCTACCTGATCGACGCACAGAAGCCCAAGGCGCGCAAGAGAGATGATTCCGGCAAGGAGTCAGAACAACCATGGAACACCAATCTCCTTCAAAGATTTTATAGTTAAACGCAGTATGTATCACGCTATCTTTTGTATTAAGTACAAGACATCAGGCCCCCCGAGGAGCACTCGGGGACTACCCTCTTTTATCTATATGATGAGTATCATGCCTATGAATGTGTCACCACATTTGCTCTTCTGTCCGGTACCGGGTTCGACCAGTCGGCCTGGGGACTTGCCGCCTTGAATCATGTTAAGTACCACCTGCAGTCAGACAAGTAGTGTGCTAGCACCTAAGCCCTCTCTTGCCAGAAGTCGCAGCTCGCAGAATCAACTGTTCAACTGGCAAGAGTTAAAGGCAGGAAAAGATGCCCACATGAAAAATGGCTAAGGACCAATGGGCTTACATAACGCAAGCCGGCTCCCCGCCCTGCCAACCGACTGTTAAGCAGCCGGCTGGCCGGCTTCCCACTCACCTTGCTACAATCTAAGAAAGCTAAAGTACTTGCCCTCCCACACGACCAAGTACTTTCCTAGCCACAGACTGCAGAGCAGCTGTCCGCCTGGGAAGGCGGCGACCAAGGGAGGGCGGCAAAGGAAACATCCGAAAAAGATGAAAAGCAAGCACAGTCGGAAGTCAAACACATGCAAGATTATATTTACACAAATGGCCTTCGAGGGACGGCATTCAACTTAGTCTGAATACACCCCCAGTGGGTGAAACTGCGCGAATTTAATGAATATTGTTCAAAGAGTAATGAACAAGAAGGCAAAGATAAAGATTGCGGCTCCGGCCAAGGGTGCAACAGGCGAGTTGGGTAGGTATGTGGAGACGGCAGTGCTGGCTGGAGGAGTGGCCGGCTGGCGAGTCTCGGCTTGGTCATCACCAGTGGCAGGCGGCGCGTTCGCGCGTGCCTCATTGCGGGGGGCACGGTCAAGCTAAGGTCGGTCGGCTGCTCCACCATCCGGCGCAGCGTCTTCACCGTCCTCTTCCTCCTCCTCCTCACCCTCGTCGCTGGAGTCGATCTCCTCCACCGAGTCTTTACCATCTGCCGGATTCAGCCCAAACCACTCCTCCAGCAGAGCAGCGCCATCGTCGTTCAGCTCGGGGATGAAGATGCTCGTGTCCGTGTACTCGGCGATCGCCGAGGCACGCTAGATGATAGCCGGTCGCACCGCCTCCAGCTCCTCATTGGCCTCCTGCCGCCACGTGGCCAGCTGGCTCAAGTCCAGCCAGGATACCACGCTCGGAAGAACTCCAGTGCCCGCCTGGCACCTGCCCGGGCTGCAGAGGCCTTCCAAGCCTCGAAGCGGCCAGCCGCCACCTCCAGCCAGTCGGCAGTCCGACTGGGGTGCGGGGAATCACTTCGCCAGGCCAGAGGGCGGACAGCACCTAGGCTCCAACGCGCTGAAGGCGGCGGAGCATGCGGTGAGTCGGCTGGAGACGGGCCTGGATGGCCAAGAGCTGCTCCTCGAGCGTCCGATGAACGTCCGACGCAATCTCAGCACCAGCCTCACTCTGCACGTTGTGGTGGGCCTCGATGACTTGGCTGGCGGCAACAGAGAAGCCGGGGAAGTACTCTGCACTAAGAAGAAAAGAAAAAACACAAAGTTAGAAGTCGGACCAAGCAGCAGGCGGCAAACAAAGGGACGAAGAGGAAGGCGGCTTACGTCGACCATGTCTTCAATATGGCCGTAGCCATCATTTAGCGCCTGCCTCGACTCGGCCCAGTTCGCCACCTCGGTCTCGTACTCGGCTTGGAGGGTGGCCTCGCTGTCCTTCACCGCCTTCAGGGCCGCCTTGTGGCTCTCCTCCTGGTCGGCCAGCTTCTTGGCCAGACGGTCGCACTCCTAAGCCACGGTGCTGCACTCGGCCTCCTTGATGCGCAGGGCGGTCTGGGCCTCACCTAGTTGCTATCGCAGGTCGGCATTGGCCTCTGCAGAGACGGCAAAGAAGAAAAACAATGAGAAAGAAGTCGCCAGAAAAGATCCGGCCCGACTGCTCAGCAGTCGGCCCGAATCTCAGGGACTACACCCAGTGGGTGCGCTGACGCTCCCCCACGAGAGATAGAAGATGGAACACTTACTCCGGCTCTCAGACAAGTCGGCGGTCTTCCGAGTCAGCTCCCGGGCATGGGAGCTGAAGGCGGCCGCACGAAGGTTATGATAGTCCTGCGAAAGGGACAGATGAACAAATAAAAACAAGTTAGCACCCGAGTTTACTAAGAAGTTCCAAGCTGCCTGCTCAGCAGCCGACTCGGAACTCGGGGACTACACCCAGTGGGCGCGCTGACGTGCCCCCACGGAAGAATTCAAAAGCAAGAAGCAAAAAGAGAGAAGCTTACCCAGATGGCCGACCGCATCGCCAAGAACTCTTGGTTGTAGTTTTTCAGGGCGGCGGCCTGAGACTGACGCCGGGTCAGGACGTCTTGCGCCGCCATGTTTAGCACGGCTGTCCCGCCACCCGGCGTCCACCCCTTGGAGCTGACGCTCACCGTCTCCAGTTCCTGGGCCGATGAATTTGAGCCCACGGACTTCTGTGGGTTCGGCGCTGAGGCTGCCTTCGCCTTCTGTGAGTTCTATGGGTTACGCAAGACTTCCTCCGCCTGCGCCGCAGCTGCAACATCCGCCTGGGCCTTGGCCGCCGCATCAGCCTGCGCCCTCACCGTCTCCTCCGTCGCCTCCTGCGCTGCCTTGGCGGCAGCCGCCTTCTGCTGCTCTGCCTCCCGCTCCTCAGGCGCCTCCCGCGCATTCCGCTCCGTCACCACCTGAAGCTCGGCGCGAGGGTCCACGCGGTGGGCGCTGGTGGAGCCTCCCGCCGCTCCAACTACGGAGGTGGCGACAGACCGGATGACCCACAAGTATAGGGGGTCTATCGTAGTCCTTTCGATAAGTAAGAGTGTTGAACCCAATGAGGAGCAGAAAGAAATGACAAGCGATTTTCAGTAAGGTATTCTCTGCAAGCACTGAAATTGTAAGTAACAGATAGTTTTGTGATAAGATAATTTGTAACGGGTAACAAGCAATGAAAGTAAATAAAGTGCAGTAAGGTGGCCCAATCCTCTTTGTAGCAAAGGACAAGCCTGGACAAGTTCTTATAATGAGAAAAGCGCTCCCGAGGACACATGGGAATTATCGTCAAGCTAGTTTTCATCACACTCATATGTTTCGCGTTCGTTACTTTGATAATTTGATATGTGGCTGGACCGGTGCTTGGGTACTGCCCTTTCTTGGACAAGCATCCCACTTATGATTAACCCCTATTGCAAGCATCCGCAACTACAAAAGAAGTATTAAGGTAAACCTAACCATATCATGAAACTAGTGGATCCAAATCAGCCCCTTACGAAGCAAAGCATAAACTAGGATTTAAGCTCCTGTCACTCTAGCAACCCATCATCTACTTATTACTTCCCAATGCCTTCCTCTAGGCCCAAATCATGATGAAGTGTCATGTAGTCGACGTTCACATAAAACCACTAGAGGAGAGACAACATACATGTCATCAAAATATCGAACGAATACCAAATTCACATGACTACTAATAGCAAGACTTCACCCATGTCCTCAGGAATAAACGTAACTACTCACAAAGCATATTCATGTTCATAATCACAGGAGTATTAATATGCATTAAGGATCTGAACATATGATGTTCCACCAAATAAACCAATTAGCATCAACTACAAGGAGTAATCAACACTACTAGCAACCAACAAGTACCAATTTGTGGTTTGGATACAAAGATTGGATACAAGGGATGAACTAGGGTTTGAGAGGAGACGGTGCTGGTGAAGATGTTGATGGAGATTGACCGCCTCTCGATGAGAGGATCGTTGGTGATGACGATGGTGATGATTTCCCCCTCCCGGAGGGAAGTTTCCCCGGCAGAACAGCTCCGTCGGAGCCCCACATTGGTTCCGCCAAGGTTCCACCTCGTGGCGGCGGAGTATCGTCCTGTAAGCTTGCTTATGATTTTTTTTCCAGGGTAAAAGACTTCATATAGTAGAAGATGGGCACTGGAGGGCCACCAGGGGGCCCACGAGGTGGGGGGCGCGCCCAGTAGGGGTGGGCACGCCCCCCACCCTTGTGTCCAGGGTGTGGGCTCCCTTTGGTACTTCTTTCGCTCAATAATTCTTATTAATTCCAAAAATGATTTTCATGGAGTTTGAGGACTTTTGGAGCTATGCAGAATAGGTTTCCAATATTAATACCTCATATATATCAGGATCTTTCCAACACGAGGTGCTTGCCAAAGGATAAAATGAAAAAGGGAAAGGTGAAGATCACCTTGACTCTTGCATAAAGTAAAAGATAGGCCCTTCGCAGAGGGAAGCAGAGGTTGTCATGTGCTTTTAGGGTTGGATGCACAAAATCTTAATGCAAAAGAACGTCACTTTATATTGCCACTTGTGATATGAACCTTTATTATGCAGTCCATCGCTTTTATTACTTCCATATCACACGATCGTATAAAGCTTATTTTCTCCGCACTAATAAGTCATAAATATTTAGAGAGCAATTTTTATTGCTTGCAACATGACAACTTACTTAAAGGTCTTACTCAATCCATAGGTAGGTATGGTGGACTCTCATGGCAAAACTGGGTTTAAGGATATTTGGAAGCACAAGTAGTATCTCTACTTGGTTCAAGGAATTTGGCTAGCATGAGGGGGAAAGGCAAGCTCAACATGTTGGACGATCCATGACAATACACTTTAACTGAGATGTGAGAAAACATAAACCATTATGTTGTCTTCCTTGTCCAACATCACTCTTTAGCATGTCATACTTTAATGAGTGCTCGCAATTATAAAAGATGTCCAAGATAGTATATTTATATGTGAAAACCTCTCTTTCTTTATTACTTCCTATTAATTGCAACGATGACCAAAACTATGTTTGCCAACTCTCACAACTTTTAAGCCTCATACTCTTTATATGTGAAGTCATTACTATCCATAAGATCAATATGAACTCTTTGATTTCTATTTATTCTTTCTATTTTCCCAAGATCATAGCAAGATAGCAAAGTCCTTGACTCAACAGTAATCTTTATTATATATAGCTCACGGACTCGGTTACATAGAGGGATCACAAAGCAAAATTCAAAACTAATTCATACCAAAACTTTATTCTACTAGATCAAGATATTACTAAAAGGATCGAACTAAGCAAAACGGTAAAGATAGGAGTGTGATGGTGATACGATACCGGGGAACCTCCCCCAAGCTTGGCAGTTGCCAAGGGGAGTGCCCATACCCATGTAATTATGTCCTCGGAGGTGGTGAAGAAGGAGTTGTTGATGACGTAGGCTTCTTCCTTAATTTGCGCTTGAGAATGGCATTTTGCTCCCTTAGATCATTGATCTCCCGCTCAAGGCTTAATATCTTTTTGCATAGTTCATGTTTGTTTTCCTGGAAAAGACCAAAAGGGATAAACTCGATCTTGGGTTTCTTCGCCCTATCCGGGAGGATTGACTTTTTAAACTCCACATGCATGTCCCCAGGTTGAGGTGACGGGACTTCGTCTTCATCTGAGCTCGTTTCCTCTTCCTCCATGGTCCAGCCACAATGCTCCAAGTCCCCGTAGACCTTAGGGTCTGCAAGGTAATCAGCCACATAGCTTTCTCCCTCCAAATCCTAGGATGACATATTGCTCAAATCTGCGGCAGAAACAGCTCGAAACAAAGACAGAAGATTTTTGCGTGATACGATGGTCAAAACCTTCGGGAGACTATATAATGAATTTTTACCAACCAAAATAAGTATCGTGCACAAAAATGGAGTCCAGAGAGCACACGAGATGCCCACGAGGCAGGGGCGCGTCCAGTATGGGTGGGCGCGCCCTCCACCCTCGTGGATGCCTCGTGCCCTTCCCGAACTACTTCTTATTTTCCTAAATTCTTAAATATTCCAGAAGGGAGAAAAATTGCCATTAGAACTGTTTTGGAGTCAGTTTGCTTACCGTACCACATACCTACTCCTTTTCGGAGTCTGAAACACTCTGGAAAGTGTCCCTTATGTATTCCTCCGGGGTTACGGTTTCAGTAATATTAGTTTCAACATTAATAGGATTACCTGAGATATAATGTTTGATTCTTTGATCGTTCACCACCCTCGGACTTGTGCCTTCAAAGTTGTTGATTTTTATGGCACCGGAATGATAGACCTCCTCGATAACGTAAGGACCTTCCCATTTAGAGAGAAGTTTTCCTGCAAAAAATCTTAAACGAGAGTTGAATAGTAACATATAATCACCTAAGTTAAACTCACGCTTTTGTATCCTTTTGTCATGCCATCTTTTAACTTTTTCTTTAAACAGCTTGGGTTCTCCACTCATCAAGTGAGCTAATGTCAAATAACCTCTTCTCACCGGCAAGTTTGAAATCATAGTTGAGCTCTTTAATGGCCCAATATGCCTTATGTTCAAGTTCGAGAGGTAAGTGACATGCTTTTCCATAAACCATTTTATATGGAGACATACCCATAGGATTTTTATATGCAGTTCTATAGGCCCATAATGCATCATCGAGTTTCTTGGACCAATTCTTTCTAGATCTATTAACAGTGTTTTGCAAAATTAATTTGAGCTATCTATTGCTCAATTCTACTTGACCACTAGACTGTGGGTGATAAGGAGATGCAATTCTATGATTAACATCATACTTGGCAAGCATTTTACGGAAAGCACCATGAATAAAATGTGAACCACCATCAGTCATTAAGTATCTAGGGACTCCAAACGTCGGGAAAATAACTTCTTTAAGCATCTTAATAGAGGTGTTATGATCAGCACTACTAGTTGGAATAGCTTCTACCCACTTAGTAACATAATCAACAGCAACTAAAATATGTGTATATCCATTAGAGGCAGGAAAAGGTCCCATATAATCAAAGCCCCAAACATCAAATGGTTCAATAACAAGAGGATAGTTCATAGGCATTTCTTGACGTCTACTAATATTACCAATTCTTTGATATTCATCACAAGACAAGACAAACTTACGGGCATCTTTGAAGAGAGTAGGCCAATAAAAACCGGATTGCAATACCTTATGTGCAGTTCTATCTCCAGCGTGGTGTCCTCCATATGGTTCGGAGTGACACTTGCGTAGGATCTGTTCCTGTTCATGCTCAGGTACACAACGTCTAATAACACCATCTACTCCTTCTTTATAAAGGTGTGGGTCATCCCAGAAGTAATGTCCTAAATCATAAAATAACATTTTCTTTTGCTGGAATGTGAAACTAGGTGGTATAAATTTAGCAACAATATAATTAGCATAATCAGCATACCATGGAGTAGTACGAGAAGCATTTATGACCACTAATTGTTCATCAGGAAAGCTATCATCAATAGGTAGTGGGTCATCAAGAACATTCTCTAACCTAGACAAGTTGTCTGCAACGGGGTTCTCAGCTCCCTTTCTATCAATAATAATATGCAAGTCAAATTCTTGTAGCAAGAGGACCCATCTAATAAGTCTAGGTTTAGCATCTTTCTTTTCCATGAGATATTTAATAGCAGCATGATCAGTGTGAATAGTTACTTTAGAATCATCAATATAAGGTCTGAACTTATCACAAGCAAATACAACTGCTAAGAACTCTTTTTCAATGGTAGCATAATTTCTCTGGGCAGTGTGAAGAGTTTTACTAGCATACTGGATAACATTTAATTTCTTATCAACTCTTTGCCCTAGAACAGCACCTACAGCATAATCGCTAGCATCACACATAATTTCAAAGGGTAAATTCCAATCAGGTGGCAGAACAATAGGTGCAGAGATCAAAGCTTTCTTAAGTATTTCAAATGCTTCTACACAATCATCATCGAAGACAAAAGGAATATGTTTTTGTAATAAATTAGTCAGAGGCCTAGAGATTTTAGAAAAGTCCTTAATGAACCTCCTATAAAAACCGGCATGACCAAGGAAACTTCGTATACCTTTAATGTCCTTGGAACATGGCATCTTTTCGATAGCATCAACTTTAGCCTTATCAACTTCAATACCTCTTTCAGAAATTTTATGCCCCAACATAATGCCTTCATTAACCATAAAGTGACACTTTTCCCAATTCAAGACGAGACTAGTGTCTTCGCATCTCTGCAAAACTCGATCAAGGTTGCTCAAGCAATCATCAAAAGAGGATCCATAAATGGAGGAATCATCCATGTTACCTCACAAATCTTTTCACAAAAGTTAGAGAATATAGCCATCATGCATCTTTGAAAGGTAGCAGGTGCATTGCATAAACCAAAAGGCATATGTCTATAAGCAAAAGTACCCAAAGGGCAAGTAAAAGTGGTCTTTGATTGATCGTCCGCTGACAGAGGTATTTGAGAGAAACCAGAATAACCATCTAGAAATAAAAAATGTGTATGTTTGGATAGTCTTTCTAGCATTTGATCAATAAAAGGTAAAGGGTAATGATCTTTCTTAGTAGCTTTATTTAATTTACGAAAATCAATTACCATCCTATAACCTGTAATAATTCTTTGCGGAATCAATTCAACTTTATCATTAGGAACAACCGTAATACCTCCCTTCTTAGGGACACAATGGGCAGGACTTACCCAATCACTATCAGCAACGGTATAAATTATACCTGCCTCAAGGAGCTTTAGTATCTCCTTTCTTGCCACTTCCTTCATCTTAGGATTTAACCGTCGTTGATGATCTCTAACTGGTTTGGCATCTTCATCCAATTTGATTTTGTGTTGGCATAAAGTGGGACTAATGCCCTTAAGATCATCGAGAGTATATCCAATAGCAGAACGGTGCTTCTTCAGAGTTTTCAATAATCTTTCCTCTTCCTACTCTGAAAGGTTAGCACTAATAATACAACATATATCTTTTTTCATCAAGATAAGCATATTTAAGATTATCAGGTAATGGTTTAAGCTCAAACACGGGATCACCCTTGGGTGGAGGGGGATCCCCTAGGATTTCAACAGGCAAGTTGTGTTTCAGAATAGTACCCTGTTTAAGGAATAATTCATTATCTCCCTTCTTTCATTCATAAACATATCATTTTCATGGTCTAGCAAATATTGTTCTAAAGGATCAGTAGGAGGCACGGCAATAGAAGCAAGACCAATTATTTCATCCTTACTAGGCAATTCTTTATCATGAGGTTGTCTATGAAATTTAGCAAAATTAAAATCATGTTTCATATCACCCAAGCCAATTGTAACAACATCCTTTTCACAATTAATCTTAGCATTGACAGTATTCAAGAAGGGTCTACCAAATATAATGGGACAAAAGCTATCTTGTGGGGAACCAAGAAGAAGAAAATCAGCGGGGTATTTAACTTTCCCACACAAGACTTCAACATCTCTAACAATCCCAATTGGTGAAATAGTATCTCTATTTGCAAGCTTAATAGTAACATCAATATCTTCTAACTCAGCGGGTGCAATATCATGCATAATTTCTAGGTATAAGGAAATAGGTATTGCACTGGAACTAGCACCCATATCACATAAGCCATGATAACAATGATCTCCTATTTTAATAGAAATAACATGCATGCCTACAACAGGTCTATGTATCTTAGCATCGGGTTTAAAAATATTAGCAGCTTCCTCACAGAAGTAAATAACATGCCCATCAATATTATCAGCCAAGAGATCTTTAACCATAGAAATACTAGGTTCAACTTTAATTTGCTCAGGAGGTGTACATGTTCTAGTATTACTCTTACGAACAACAGTTGAAGCTTTAGCATGATCCTTTATCCTAACATGGAAAGGTGGTTTCTCAACATAAGTAGTGGGAACAATAGGATCATTATAAGTGATAGTCTTTTCTTCAACTGTAACAGGTGCAACTACTTTTACTTCAATGGGAGGATTATATTTAAACCACTTCTCCTTAGGGAGATCAACGTGAATAGCAAAAGATTCATAGAAAGAAGCTACTATCTCAGAGTCAAGTCCATATTTAGCACTAAATCCACGAAAAGCATCGGTATCCATAAAAAATTTAACACAATCAAACTTAGGTGTCATACCTGACTCCTTACCATCATCGGAACCCCAATCTTCAGAGTTGCGTTTAATTCTTTCCAATAAGTCCCAATGGAATTCAATAGTCTTCAGCATATAAGAACCAACACATGAAGTATCGAGCATGGTGCGATCATTGAGGGAAAGCCGAGCATAAATTTTTTGAATAATCATTTCTCTTGAGAGCTCATGATTGGGTCATGAATATAACATTGACTTAAGCCTTCCCCAAGCTTGAGAGATGCTTTCTCCTTCGCGAGGCCAGAAATTATATATGTAATTACGATCATGATGAACAAGATGCATAGGGTAGAACTTCTACTGAAATTCCAATTTCAATCGTTTATAGTTCCAAGATCCCGTATCATCACATAGCCTATACCATGTCAATGCATCTCTCCTCAAAGATAAAGGGAAGTCCTTCCTCTTGACAACATCATCGGGAATACCTGCAAGCTTAAATAACCCACAAACTTCATCCACATAGATAAGGTGTAAATTGGGATGCAATGTTTCATCTCCTGCAAAGGGATTAGCTAGCAGTTTCTCTATCATACCCAAAGAAATCTCAAAGTAAACATTTTCAGTAGGTTCAGTAGGTTGAGGAGCAACTCTTTGCTCTACTGGTCGGGGCGAAGATGCCCCGAACAAGCCCCTCAAAGGATTAGTTTCCATAGTAACAAGTGACAGAAAATTTCAGCACACTATATAAATGTTTCCTTACCAAGTTCCATTCACCAAAGGCGCTTCACTCCCCGTCAATGGCGCTAGAAAAGAGTCTTGATGACCCACAAGTATAGGGGATCTATCATAGTCCTTTCGACAAGAAAGAGTCTCGAACCCAATGAGGAGCAGAAGGAAATGACAAGCGGTTTTCAGTAAGGTATTCTCTGCAAGCACTGAAATTGTAAGTAACAGATAGTTTTGTGATAAGATAATTTGTAATGGGTAACAAGCAATGAAAGTAAATAAAGTGCAGCAAGGTGCCCCAATCCTTTTTCTAGCAAAGGACAAGCCTAGACAAGTTCTTATAATGAGAAAAGCGCTCCCGAGGACACATGGGAATTATCGTCAAGCTAGTTTTCATCACACTCATATGATTCGCGTTCGTTACTTTGATAATTTGATATGTGGGTGGACCGATGCTTGGGTACTGCCCTTTTTTGGACAAGCATCCCACTTATGATTAACCCCTATTGCAAGCATCCGCAACTACAAAAGAAGTATTAAGGTAAACCTAACCATAGCATGAAACTAGTGGATCCAAATCAGCCCCTTACGAAGCAACGCATAAACTAGGGTTTAAGCTCATGTCACTCTAGCAACCCATCATCTACTTATTACTTCCCAATGCCTTCCTCCAGGCCCAAATAATGGTGAAGTATCATGTAGTCGACGTTCACATAACACCACTAGAGGAGAGACAACATACATCTCATCAAAATATCGAACGAATACCAAATTCACATGACTACTAATAGCAAGACTTCACCCATGTCCTCAGGAACAAACGTAACTACTCACAAAGCATATTCATGTTCATAATCAGAGGAGTATTAATATGCATTAAGGATCTGAACATATGATCTTCCACCAAATAAACCAATTAGCATCAACAACAAGGAGTAATCAACACTACTAGCAACCCACATGTACCAATTTGTGGTTTGGATACAAAGATTGGATACAAGGGATGAACTAGGGTTTGAGAGGAGATGGTGCCGGTGAAGATGTTGATGGAGATTGACCCCCTCTCGATGAGAGGATCGTTGGTGATGACGATGGTGATGATTTCCCCCTCCCAGAGGGAAGTTTCCCGGCAGAACAGCTCCGCCGGAGCCCTAGATTGGTTCCGCCTCGTGGCGGTGGAGTTTCGTCCCGTAAGCTTGCTTATGATTTTTTCCAGGGTAAAAGACTTCAAATAGCAGATGATGGGCACCAGGGGGGCCACAAGGTAGGGGGCGCACCCAGTAGGGGTGGGCGCGCCCCCCACCCTCGTGGCCAGGGTGTGGGCCCCCTCTGGTACTTCTTTCACTCAATAATTCTTATTAATTCCAAAAATGACTTTCCTGGAGTTTCAGGACTTTTGGAGCTGTGCAGAATAGGTTTCCAATATTTGCTCCTTTTCCAGCCTAGAATTCCAGCTGCCGGCATTCTCCCTCTTCATGATGAACCTTGTAAAATAAGAGAGAATAGCCATAAGTATTGTGACATAACGTGTAATAACAGCCCATAATGCAATAAATATCGATATAAAAGCATGATGCAAAATGGATGTATCAGACCGCTCAAGAGAGAGCGGAGCTCTGCTCTGAAGAAAGACAAAGAAAAATCAGAAGAACATCGGCAAGAAGGAAGAAATAATACGTGAGGGAGTCGGCGCTTACGTAGAAACCATCTGCGGCTCCTTCACCACCTTGCGGAAGCGGGTGGCCTTCGCGGTCGCCTCATCCCGCTTGGTCGCCGCAACCGGGCCCTTGGGCTTCTTCGGCCGACTGCCGAACAAGATCGGCGCAACCCGGTGCTTCTGCGTGCCGCCTCGAGCGACCGGTGCAGCAGACGAGCTCGCGCCCTGCTGGTCGGACGCCGGCTGGCGGCATGGGGCGACTTCTCCCTAGTCGTCGTCTGGCCAGTCCTCGAGGCCGGCTTCGAGCCCTGAGCCGCCTGCCTCGCCGCCTCCTCCCATGGCGTCGTCGTCCAAGGCGGCTGCCCCCAAGTCGGGGTCATCCACATCGCTCTCCGCCCGGTCTGGGAAAATTTGACGCTCCGGCCCCGCGGCGCCGGCTGCCGGCTGGAGGAGGGGGCTCTGTTCCACAAGCCGATTAGCAAGTCAGCCAAGCAGAACTCGGTAATAGAAGAAAGAAGAAGAAAAGAAAACTTACCATAGGCGGGGGATCGGCGCGCGAATACGGCTCCTTGCCGAACTGCCACTCCTCCGTAAGCTTGCAGTTCGCAAAGTAGTTCACCATGTGAGCTACCTCTGCGTGAGGCATCTCCTTGGTGCACAGCCGGCTTGGGTCCAGGTGCCCGCTCATCTGACAGATCATGTGAGGGCGGCCCCGGAGCGGGAGCACCCGGCGTGCCATGAAGGCGGTCGGCAGGTCGGGCCCGATCAGGCCCTCCGACTTGATCAACACCCGGAGCCACGCGATGGCGGCGGCTCCAGAAGGAGATAGCGACCTGGCCCGATAGGATCAATTGGGCCGCTTCCCAGCCGGCGGGCCGGCTATGTAAGCCGGCAGATTGACCCAGTCGCCCTCCGGGAAGATGTTCTTCACGTAGAAGTACGACTGCTGCCACATCTTCACCGACTGGATCAGCGCGATGGGAGGAAATGGGTTGTCTGCCGCCGACCTCCACACCGCGTCGAAGGCGCCGCACTGAGCCGACACGCTCTTGATGATGGTGCCGAGCTTGGAGTAAAAGAACTCCCCCCCCAAAGCTCGATGGTGGGGAGGATGCCGAGGAAGCCTTCGCACAGAGTGATGAAGGCAGATAGCAGCACCGCCATTTTCGAGGTGAGGTGGTTGATATGTCTCCAATGTATCTATAATTTATGAAGCATTCATGCTATTTTATTATCTGTTTTGAATGTTTATGGGCTTTATTATACACTTTTATATTATTTTTGGGACTAACCTATTAACCGGAGGCCCAGCCCATATTGCTGTTATATTGCCTGTTTCAGTATTTCGAAGAAAAGGAATATCAAACGGAGTCTAAACGGAATGAAACCTTCGGTAGTGTTATTTTTGGAACGGATATGATCCTGGAGACTTGGAGTTGAAGTAAAGGAAGCTTCGAGGTGGCCACGAGGGTGGGGGGCGCGCCCACCCCCCTGGGCGCACCCCCCTATCTCGTGGGCCCCTCGAGGCTCCCCCGACCGACTTCTTTTGCCTATATATTCCCATATACTCTAAAACCATCGAAGAACAAGATAGATCGGGAGTTCCGCCGCCGCAAGCCTCTGTAGCCACCAAAACCCTCTCAGGAGCCTCTTTCGGCACCCTGCCGGAGGGGTGATCCCTCACCGGTGGCCATCTTCACCATCCCGGTGCTATCCATGACGAGGAGGGAGTATTTCACCCTCGGGGCTGAGGGTATGTACCAGTAGCTATGTGTTTGATCTCTCTCTCTCTCTCTCGTGTTCTCTCCATGGCACGATCTTGATGTATCGCGAGCTTTGCTATTATAGTTGGATCTTATGATGTTTCTCCCCCTCTACTCTCTTGTAATGGATTGAGTTTTCCCTTTGAAGTTATCTTATCCGATTGAGTCTTTAAGGATTTGAGAACACTTGATGTATGTCTTGCCATGCTTATCTGTGGTGACAATGGGATATCACGTGATCCACTTGATGTATGTTTTGGCGATCAACTTGCGAGTTCCGCCCATGAACCTTTGCATAGGGGTTGGCACACGTTTTCGTCTTGACTCTCCGGTAGAAACTTTGGGGCACTCTGTGAAGTACTTTGTGTTGGTTGAATAGATGAATCTGAGATTGTGTGATGCATATCATATAATCATGCCCACGGATACTTGAGGTGACAATGGAGTAACTAGGTGACATTAGGGTTTTGGTTGATTTGTGTCTTAAGGTGTTATTCTAGTATGAACTCTATGATAGATTGAACGGAAAGAATAGCTTCATGTTATTTTACTATGGACTCTTGAATAGATAGAACAGAAAGGATAACTTTGGGGTGGTTTCGTACCCTACCATAATCTCTTTGTTTGTTCTCTGCTATTAGTGGCTTTGGAGTGACTCTTTGTTGCATGTTGAGGGATAGTTATATGATCCAATAATGTTATTATTGTTGAGAGAACTTGCACTAGTGAAACTATGAACCCTATGCCTTGTTTCCTACCATTGCAATACCGTTTACGCTCACTTTTATCATTAGTTACCTTGCTGTTTTTATATTTTCAGATTACAAAAACTTATATCTACCATCCATATTGCACTTGTATCACCATCTCTTCGCCGAACTAGTGCAGCTATACAATTTACAATTGTATTGGGTGTGTTGGGGACACAAGAGACTTTTTGTTATTTGGTTGCAAGGTTGTTTGAGAGAGACCATCTTCATCCTACGCCTCCCATGGATTGATAAACCTTAGGTCATCCACTTGAGGGAAATTTGCTACTATCTTACAAACATGTGCACTTGCAGGCCCAACAACGTCTACAAGAAGAAGGTTGTATAGTAGACATCAAGCTCTTTTCTGGCGCCATTGCCGGGGAGGTGAGTGCTTGAAGGTATATCTTTAGATCTTGTAATCGAATCTTTTTGTTTCTTGTTTTATCACTAGTTTATTTTATAAAATAAAACTACTAAAAAATGGAATTGAGTTTGCCTCATACGCTTCATCTTTTTAATATCTTCCGTGAGGATGACGAAAAGGAAAATTATGCTCAAGTGCCAGAAGAAAAAGTCTATAAAATGCTTGATACTAAGTCTTTGAATGATGAGCATGATTGCAATGTTGTTAGTATGAACCCTTTGAATATCCATAGTACTAACGATGATTGCACTAGTTATGATGAAAATGTCTGCTATAAGCATGTCGATTTTTGTGGAGAGCATTGGGTTTGCATGGACACACAAAATAGAGAAGATAGATATTGCAACAGGCATAAGCATGTAGAAACTAAATTGTTGCAAGAAAGGCTAAGGGTGAGTGCTGAAGAATTACATTTCCTTTGCCGTGCTTGTGAACTTTGCAATGAACGTGGTCATTTACATCTTCGATGCAAATTGTTTCATGATCGAACCGTGTCCAAAAATTGTGATGATTTGATTTCCCTTGCACATTATAATGAACTTAGTTTGCTTATGGGTTAGAAGAAATGAAACATTTAATTAAGCATCTTCCAGAATTTTCCCGCTATGAACTTCTTGATTTTGATCTAGAAGAAATTTATATGTATTGTGCGGTGAATTGCATTGAAAATCCTTATATTGCCAATTACCTAAAGAAAAGAAAGCAAATAGAAGATGAAGAAAATAGTAATGAAAGGGAAGAGACTTCCCAATATCATCCTATTATTTCTTATGATGAATCAGGTAACAAGGAGGAGCTTACTATTTAACCAATCTCATCTATAAGGAGCTCAAAGAAGAAGGTTGAACCCACACATAATGTGAAGAAGAAAAAGAAAAGAAGGAGCAACAAAGGTAAAAAGGTATCCCTCCCAAATGATGTTGCTCCTACTACTCATTATGATGATGATAATTGCTATACTATTGGTGCTATTCATACTATTAATTATGAGAGTGATTATGATTACTATATGAAAAGGCCCAAGCTTGGGGAAGCTATGTTTGATGATGATGAAATATTTGAGAATATATTTGCTGCAATTAATGTTTGTCCCAAGCTTGGGGATGCTATGTTTAATGAAGATGATATTTTTAGCATCCCAAGTTTTGATATGCAAAGTTGTTATGATGATAGCATGCCTCTTACCTATGATGATTATATTGATGAAAGTGGATTTGGAAGAGTGTCAACTTTATTTAGTGATGATTCCACTATCTTGGAAGATGTTTCAATCGATTATGATGAGAACGAACTTGCTACTTATGATGATTATTGTGATGAAACTTATTCTATAAAAAGTAGTGATGATTATATTTATAAAACTTGTAATGATTATGATTACCCTTTTTATGAACATTACTCTTTTAATGTGGAAACAATTTATAGTATTCAAGTCTCTTATGATACTCCCACTGTTCTGAATGAGAAGAAATTTGCTTATGTGGAGAGTAGTAAATTTTCTATGCTTGTAGATCATGAAAATAATGCTTTAGGTTCTGGTTATATGGTTGAATTCATTCATGATGCTACTTAAAATTATTATGAGAGAGGATCATATGCTTCTACATATTGTAATAATATCAAGTTTCCTCTCTATGTGCTTAAAATTTTAAAGTTATGCTTGTTTAGCCTTCCTATGCTAGTTGATTATTGTTCCCATAAGTTGTTTGCTTACAAAATCCCTATGCATAGGAAGTGGGTTAGCCTTAAATGTGTTAGTAATATTCTTCATGATGCTCTCTTTATGTTTCAATTCTTATCTTTTATACGAGCATCATTGAAATCATCATGCCTAGCTAAAAGGCATTAAAGAAAAGCGCTTGTTGGGAGACAACCCAATATTTATCCTTACTGTTTTTGTGTGTTCACATGATTATGCTACTGTAGTAATCATGTTTTATAGCTTTTGTTTCAATAAAGTGCCAAGTAAGACCTTTAGGATAGCTTACGGTCATAGTTGTGTTGATCCTGCTGAAAATCAGAAACTTTTGCACCCAGTAAATTAATTTTGATAATTCACAGAAATGTGCTTATGATCTGATTCTATTTTCTCTGGATTGGTACACAAATTTCTTAGGACTTCCTAATTTTATAGGATTTTTGGAGTTCCATAAGTATATGTTTGATACAGATTACTACAGACTGTTCTGTTTTTGACAGATTCTGTTTTCTATGTGTTGTTTGCATATTTTGATGAATCTATCAGTAGTATCGAAGGGTATGAACCATATAGAAGTTGGAATACAGTAGATATTACACCAATATGAATTTATAATGATTTCATTACAGTACCTTAGTGGTGGTTTTATTTTCTTATACTAATGGAACTCACGAGTTTTCTGTTGAGTTTTGTGTTGTGAAGTTTTCAAGTTTTGGGTAAAGATTCGATGGACTATGGAATAAGGAGTGGCAAGAGCCTAAGATTGGGGATGCCCAAGGCATCCCAAGGTAATATTCAAGGACAACCAAGAGCCTAAGCTTGGGGATGCCCCGGAAGGCATCCCCTCTTTCGTCTTCGTTCATCGGTAACTTTACTTGGAGCTATATTTTTATTCACCACATGATATGTGTTTTTCTTGGAGCGTCATTTTGTTTTATTTTTTTGCTTTTTGTTATTTATAATAATGTTTTACATTTATATTTTCAATAAAAATGTCAAGGATAGCCTTTACCATGCTTATTTTGCTAGTATACATGTTGCTGTTTGAAAACAGAAAGTTTACCGCTGTTGCAAAAATTCCCTAGAAAAGTAAGAAAATGGTATAATGTTGAAACTTTTTGAATATTGAGATCTGATAAAACTTATACAGTGAGGTATTTTTCTCATAATTTTTGGAGTTAGGGAAGTATAATGAATCTTGCATTCTTTACAGACTATACTGTTTTGGCAGATTGCTGTTATGGTTGCATTGTTTGCATATGTTTGCTTGTTTAATGATTCTATTTGAGGATAGGAATATTAAATCTGCAGAGGCATTTAGTATGCAATGTTGAATAATAATTTTAGTGATTTGTTACAGTAGAAAATGATAAGGTTTTTGTATTGGTTTATACTAACTTATCTCACGAGTTGTTGTTGAGTTTGGTGTGGATGAAGCTTTCAAGATTTAGGAAACCGAGGTATAAAAGGAATTAAGAAGACACCAAAGCTCAAGATTGGGGATGCCCAAGGCACCCCAAGATAATATTTCAAGAAGTCTCAAGCATCTAAGCTTGGGGATGCCCCGGTAGGCATCCCACCTTTCTTCTTCAACAATTATCGGTTAGTATCGGTTGAACCTAAGTTTTTGCTTCTTCACATGCGTTGTGCTATCCTTGCAATGCCATTTTATTTTCTTTTGCTTGTTGTTTGAATAAAATACCAAGATCTGAAATTCTTAAATGAGAGAGAGAGAGAGTCTTCACATAGTTACATAATTACTTAACTACTCATTGATCTTCACTTATATCTTTTTGGAGTAGTTTGTCATTTACTCGTGTGCTTCACTTATATCCTATGAGTAAATGGTTGAATGAGTTGAATGTCATAAATCTGAAATTATATATGTTTCATTTGCTTACCCCGTTGGGAGTAATGACTTCACATCTAAGAATTAGAGGTTGTAAATTTATTGAAGGTTAGCAAGCATTGTATTGGTCATTTGAACAATTCATGAAAGAATACTGAAGGAAGAGAGATTTCACATATAAATATACTATCCTAGACATCTTTTATAATTGTGAGCACTCATTAAGTATGACATGCTAAAGAGTTGATGTTGGACAAGGAAGACAACGTAATGGGTTATGTTTTCTCACATCTCAGTTAAAGTATATTGTCATGGATCATTCAAACATGTTGAGCTTGCCTTTCCCCCTCATGATAGCCAAAATTCCTTGCACCAAGTAGAGATACTACTTGTGCTTCCAAATATCCTTAAACCTAGTTTTTTCCATGAGTGTCCACCATAGCTAGCTATATGCGGTATTTACCCGCCGTTCCAAGTAAATTTGCATGTGCCAAACTCTAAACCTTCAAATAATAATCTGTTTGTATGCCCAAATTGCTCATGTAGCGACTAGGGGCTGTCAGTATCTTCCATGCTAGGTGGGTTATTCTCAAGATGAGTGGACTCCGGTCATCATTCACGAGAAAAATGGCTGGTAACCGGGATGCCCAGTCCCATGATCAAAAGATCAAAATCAAATCAAAAATGATTAAAACAAAACTCCCCCAGACTGTTGTTGGTATGGACGTTACCCCGTTGTTTCGTATGGCTGTGGAGTGTGATTGTTGGTGGAGGGGGAGTAAAAACTATACCATTCTGTTTGGGAACCGCCTATAATGTATGTAGTATGGAAGATATTGGGAACTCTTGGTTGTTATGTTGACAATGAGATCATACCTCTCAAAATTATTTATCTCTATTTCAAAATCGAGCTCTGGCACCTCTGCAAATCCCTGCTTCCCTCTACGAAGGGCCTATCTTTTACTTTTATGCAAGAGTCAAGGTGATCTTCACCTTTCCCTTTTTAATTTTATCCTTTGGCAAGCACCTCGTGTTGGAAAGATCCTGATATATATATATATATATATCCAATTGGATGTAAGTTAGCATGAACTATTATTATTGACATCACCCAAAGGTGAATACGTTGGGAGGCAAAATTATAAGCCCCTATCTTTCTCAGTGTCCGATTAAAACTCCATAACCATAAGTATTGCATGAGTGTTAGCAATTGTAGAAGACTATATGATAGTTGAGTATGTGGAGTTTGCCAAATCAAAGCTCTAACATAGACCCTTCCTGAAAATAGGATGAATTGTAATTGTTTGATGACTAAGAATGAAGTTTGCTAGTTTTCAAGAAAGTTTATGGTCTATGCTTTAACATGTGAATAGCTTGTTACTTGATCTTGAGAAGTTTTATGAGATGAACTACTGTTATGACATATAATCATGCTAGAAAAGGTGATTGAAATTATCATTGATCAAACTTGTGCACCTGCTAGCATTCACACTTCATAAATTCTTTCTTTCATCATTTACCTACTCGAGGACGAGCAGGAATTAAGCTTGGGGATGCTGATACGTCACCAACGTATCTATAATTTATGAAGCATTCATACTATTTTATTATCTATTTTGAATGTTTATGGGCTTTATTATACACTTTTATATTATTTTTGGGACTAACCTATTAACCGGAGGCCCAACCCATATTGTTGTTTTTATTGCCTGTTTCAATATTTCAAAGAAAAGGAATATCAAACGGAGTCTAAACGGAATGAAACCTTCGGTAGCGTTATTTTTGGAACGGATATAATCCAGGAGACTTGGAGTTGAAGTAAAGGAAGCTTCAAGGTGGCCACGAGGGTGGGGGCGCGCCCACCCCCTAGGCGCGCCCCCCTGTCTCGTGGGACCCTCAAGGCTCCCCCGACCGACTTCTTTCGCCTATATATTCCCATATACCCTAAAACCATCGAAGAACAAGATAGATCGGGAGTTCCACCGCCGCAAGCCTCTCTAGCCACCAAAAACCTCTCGGGAGCCCGTTCCGGCACCCTGCCAGAGGGGGGATCCCTCACCAGTGGCCATCTTCATCATCCCGACGCTATCCATGACGAGGAAGGAGTAGTTCACCCTCGGGGCTGAGGGTATGTACCAGTAGCTATGTGTTTGATCTCTCTCTCTCTCGTGTTCTCTCTATGGCACGATGTTGATGTATCTCGAGCTTTGCTATTATAGTTGGATCTTATGATGTTTCTCCCCCTCTACTCTCTTGTAATGGATTGAGTTTTCCCTTTGAAGTTATCTTATCGGATTGAGTCTTTAAGGATTTGAGAACACTTGATGTATGTCTTGCCATGCTTATCTGTGGTGACAATGGGATATCATGTGATCCACTTGATGTATGTTTTGGTGATCAACTTGCGGGTTTCGCCCATGAACCTTTGCATAGGGGTTGGCACACGTTTTTGTCTTGACTCTCTGGTAGAAACTTTGGGCACTCTTTGAAGTACTTTGTGTTGGTTGAATAGATGAATCTGAGATTGTGTGATGCATATCGTATAATCATGCCCACGGATACTTGAGGTGACAATGGAGTATCTAGGTGACATTAGGGTTTTGGTTGATTTGTGTCTTAATGTGTTATTCTAGTATGAACTCTATGATAGATTGAAAGGAAAGAATAGCTTCGTGTTATTTTACTACGAACTCTTGAATAGATAGAACAGAAAGGATAACTTTGAGGTGGTTTCGTACCCTACCATAATCTCTTTGTTTGTTCTCCGCTATTAGTGGCTTTGGAGTGACTCTTTGTTGCATGTTGAGGGATAGTTATATGATCCAATTATGTTATTATTGTTGAGAGAACTTGCACTAGTGAAAGTATGAACCCTATGCCTTGTTTCCTACCATTGCAATACCGTTTACCTTTTATCATTAGTTACCTTGCTGTTTTTATATTTTCAGATTGCAAATACTTATTTCTACCATCCATATTGCACTTGTATCACCATCTCTTCGCCGAACTAGTGCACCTATACAATTTACAATTGTATTGGGTGTGTTGGGGACACAAGAGACTTTTTGTTATTTGGTTGCAAGGTTGTTTGAGAGAGACCATCTTCATCCTACGCCTCCCACGGATTGATAAACCTTAGGTCATCCACTTGAGGGAAATTTGCTACTGTCCTACAAACCTGTGCACTTGCAGGCCCAACAACGTCTACAAGAAGAAGGTTGTGTAGTAGACATCAGTGGTGCGGCTGGAGGTTGTAGAAGTCGAGGAAGGCCCAGAAGAAGCCGCTCGCTGGCAGGCCAAGGCCACGTAGGCAGTGTGAGCGGAAGATGACCCGCTCGCCCTCCTCCGGCGCCGGCGAGATCTCCCGCTCCGGCGTGAGGCGGACCCTCACATAGTCCTCGCCGGGCAGCCGTCGCGTCTTGCGGAGGAAATCAATGTGATCCTCGTGGATGTTGGAGCCGTCCCAGGCTCCTGCACGCGCCATGAAGGCGAGAGGCTGACAGAGAAGGCGCGGCGACGGTGAATGCGCGACCCCGCAACGGCGAAGCTGCGACGAAACAAGGTGGCCGGAGAAGCGGCGTGGCGGCGAACAGCAGCGGCGACAAAGAAGGAGACGAAGAAAATAGCGGAGTCGGAGGTGAGCGCGCGTGCGTCTGCCGCTCCCCCGCCTCCCCCTACTTATAGGAGCGGTGCGATGAAGCCGAGGGGGTGGGACATGGGGGACGTGGGATTAACTACGCCTGCTCCCCCACGACCCGCGATTATTACGCCTTAAAGGCGTGCGGTAACTGCCGATGGAATGCCAAACGCCCGCCTCGGTCGTAGAGGATCCGCGCGTGGGCTGAGGCATGGTAGTGGCGGGCCCCAGCCTGTAGAGACATCCCGTCACGCGCGTGGGCCGGCAGGCTAGTCCAGCCGAAGGGTGCCACGTGGTGCGCGGACGGCGGGCGGCCGGCCCACCTCCTGGCGCACGCGCCAGCTGGTTCTCCCCTTCAGACTCCGAAATCTTTCCAGATAGCGCGACTAATCGAGGCCAGCTCCTAGCTGTCGGCTCTTCAAGATAGGAATCTGCTCAGGCTTCTCGTCCCCCTTTCAGCCGCAAAGCCCGACCAGCTTCGGGGACTACTTTCGGAGTAAATGACTACGGGTAGCCTAACCGGCTCCCCCTGGCTCTTCAAAAAATATCGGGCCGACTGAGCCCTCAAATAACCAAGATGTAGGGACGCCTTCCCCTGGCTAGCTGCCCCACCGGCCGTCTGCCGAAAGGCGGCAAGGATCCAAGATCTCTCTCGAAGATGGCCGACTCCTAGCAGCCGGCCACCAGAGTGACCGACTCCTAGCAGGCGGCCTGGCTCACACCCTCAAAGTTTGCACCCACATAACGGCGATAAGACGAGGCATGGCTACAGTGAAGCCTGCCACCCCTGAATCCCGGAGCAAGCACGGCCACAGTACGTCGTACGGGGTGGCCACTCCCCGTCCGGCGCGGCACTGTCGCCATGCTGACCATGGCATCACCCACAACAGGCTGTCAGTACGGCCCGCAGGCGGCGGGCCCCTCCTGCCAGATAGATACCAGAAGGCAGCACAAGCTTGACCAGTCAGCCAGAGGGGAGGGTGGCTCCCAGCAGTCGGCCTGCCCCCACCCTGGAAGTTTGTGCACCATTAAGCAGATAAGATGGGGTGAGGCTACAGTGAAAGCCCGCAAGGCGGCGGCACTGTAGCCATGCTTACCCCGACAAAGCCATCGTCACCAAGAGCAAGGCTATAGTAACCAGCAGCCGATAAGACCCCCAAGCGGTGGGCCCATCCTGTCGGCCAAGAGGCCGGTAGCCGGCGGGACCCACCAGTCGGCGGGCCCTAGTGGTCGGCGAAGAAGCCGGCGACTACAGACACCGACGGCCTGGACCCACATCTAGCCAGATTACCATTGTACCCCTGGGGGTAGGCCTATATAAACCCCCAGGGCACCCATGCAAAGGGTTGATCTCATATAGTTTTAGACACCACATAGAGAGAAGAGGAGAGCTAGCCTTGCCCTTCTTCTTCCTCTAGCCAAACAGCTCAAGGAGCCTCTTGTAGCTACTTGTTTTGATCTAGTGATCATGCGGAGACCCCGTAGAGTAGGACTAGGGGTGTTATCTCCTAGGAGAGCCCCGAACCTGGGTAAGATTCGCCGGCGTGCATGTCTTCGCCTTATCCTGTTTCCAGGCACCGACGATGTCTTACTGGCTCCCATAATGATAAGTCACCCGTTGGCATATGTCGCACCTACCACCCGACAGGCACCTATGTAGGAGTAAATGCTAGGATAAACTCTCGTGGTGTAACTGTGCTTGGAAGTGGATGAGCCATCCATGAGCCATCAAGTAGAAGTTGATCGCCAGATCGCCCATTAGTGTTGGCCTGCTTTTCTGAATTGTATGTGCCATTATGCAGATATGTGTACATTGTGATGTAGTGTTGAGAGATCCATCAGAGTGCTGTTGTTTTACAGATGCTCAGTTATTGAGTTATAGTGATTAATTTGTGCATTTTTATTTCCAAAATCCTAAGTGATGATAAATACAGTATGTACTAGTACAGATGTTCTAAGCAGCAGATATCTCGAGTGATGGATGAATTGATGGTTAAAATGTCCTGCTAGCTGGTGCAGATTTCATGAGTACTTATAAATTTAATACTGGTTTTGCTAAAGCACATCTAGATGTGACATTAGTATTGCACATCTAAGTCCCATGTCCTTCATCTTACCTAAGATTCGTGTGGCTATTTTTCTGTCGCTTTTCCTTTTTCCTCTTTATGTTTGTGTGAGTCACTTAGATGTGCAATAACTAGGGCACATCTAGATGTGCCCTAGACATACCTTGGTTTTGCTAAAGCACATCTAGATGTGCCCTGAACATACCCTGGTTTTGCTAAAGCACATCTAGATGTGACATAAGTATTGCACATCTAAGTCCCATGTCATTGCTCTTACCTGAGATTCGTGTGGCTATTTTCCTATCTCTTTTTCCTTTTCCTTTTTATGTTTGTGCGAGTCACTTAGATGTGCAATAACTAGGGCACATCTAGATGTGCCCTAGACATACCCATTTAATGATGGTATCATGTATTTTCTTTTAAGTTAGCTACACATGGTGCTATGGTACTTGTCGGATCTTGGACACATCAAACTATGGAAGAAGACTTGCAGGGAGAATGTACCAAATTCAAGAGCTTAGTTCCTTTTTGTTCAGTCATGTCCGTAGATAGAGCCAATATGGCTGCCCATGTGTGTCTACTTGAAGCCTCGGTCTCATTCACGAATGACCAGAAGTTCATAACACAATCCTCTGAAAAGTAAGTTCCAAGATAAAAACAACAAATATTGAAGTGGCACGGAAGAAGGCATCCTTTTCCCTAACCGTTCCTCTCCAAACCTTAAGAGAGGTCATTCATAGACGCACCGTGCTACCACCTCTTCTCCGACAACAGTTCGCGGCCCCCTTTTCCTCTGTGGGCTTTGTCAACGTGGGAGTGCAGAGAGTTCCGTATCTACTGCATGAAGGTGCAGCTTTCCCTGATTTGAGGCTTTTAAGTAGGTTTTTGTTGTGCGTCACTTTGGCCCTTCCGATGGTGGTGGTGCTCAATAAAGTCCCCTTTGGTGGCACCTCGTTGGTGGTGGTGGTGGCGCCAGTTCGACGAATAAGGTTCACTCAAGTCTCCCCAACTTGACGGTACCTTTTTGCGGCTGTGGCAATGGCTCGAGGGCGTATTTTCTCCTCGGCTATTCTGACACGGTGGCTGCTTCCCTTTGAAGTTTGGTCCTCTGGCTTCGTTTCCTTCACGTCGATGCAGCCTCCGGCACTGGTGTGAGGCCTGTGATAAATAGTAGAGGTTTGGTTGCAGCTCTTCCAGTGGGAAGGTTACTTGCTTAGGGTGTTGGTCTTGTAGAATCATGTCCTTAATGACTTCCCATCCATGAGTAACAATGGCAGGCTGGCTCTGGCAATAGAGCGACATGCGACGGTGCATCATCGGCTCGTTCGAGAGGAGGATGAAGGCGATAGACCCCAAGAACTTCAATTTTTTTTATATATTTCGGCATTGTTTGTGTTACAAGTTGGTTAATAGATTTGAGTGTCCAAAAAAAGTGGCGGGTAGAGCAAGGCTACTTAATGCATTTATTTAATGAGATGAGGGAAAGATTTGTGCCTTCATCATATTTTGTTCATGTTGTGTAACTGAGTGGTGAGTGGTAGTATTTTTATTTTGCTTTATGAGACGAGCCAAAGTATTTTAACTGTGTTCCTCGAGTGCTACTAATTATTTTGTGGTTGAACTTTTCTGCATCGATCTCTTAGATTTTAGCAAAATAAATTTTGAGAAAGTAAAAAATCTTTCTGATTGAGGTTCCAACTATCCTCTTCAAATCGGTCTTTAGTTATTGTTTTCACATTCCTCTCCATTTCTCGGTTTGATTGTAATTTTGTGTATGTAATATTGACCGATAATATTCTGAATTAATGAGACAAGATAATCTCTATTCTCTCTAAGTTGGGAAATATCGTTCCTCTGGTAAATCACAATAATATCGCCTTGGTCCCCCTCTACTTATGATCTGCAACGCAATTGGGCTTCGCTGTTAAGCCAAGTCATCTTCTTTCCTGCGTACAATAGAGATTGCTACAATTTAGAGATAATATTCTGAATTAATGAGACAAGACAATCTCTACAATTGCTTGGTAGACATGTACTTACCACACATGACGTATGTAGAAACTAAAGCTAAGAGTGGAGAAGAATCGCATGGGACTAGAGCTAGCAGCCACACAACATTGTAACTAGCGGTTGGGGCGCCACCGGGTGGCGCCGCTTAAGAGGAAGTTGGGTGGTACCAGGTGGGAGGCGCCCCTTCGGCTGCTTTTCTTTCTGCCACACATGCATGTACAAATGAGAACCTTGTTAATCAATGACCATAAAGCAAGCCAAATCCCTTGAGGGTACTAAGAGTACGGAGCAAATAGGAAAAGGCTGATCCAGTCTAAATCTGTCATGTTACCTTACTGACATACTCCTATCACAGCAGCTACAACAAAAGATTGAAAATTACCTCTCTGAGCTGCTCTGATTTTGGTGTTGCTTCTGACTGCACCTTCATCAGCTCCTCCTACAAATACCAAAACAAAGGATTGAGGAGAATGCATCACGAAACTGCATAACAAAACTGTACCACATTAGTCAAATATATCACAAACCTCTGCACCTTTAAGAACACTTTTAGTCTTTTGAATCCTAACCGTTTGCTCGCCGTTTGTCTTTTGAAGCTAATAAAAAAATAATAACGTTATCAACTTGAAGACAGTATTCACCTAATGGAAAAGGTGGATTCAAGGGATATATACCCTTGATTCCACTTCCACCAAAAGTCTTCCAGGACAGCAGGATATGAGCCTTATCCCATTTTTGTTTCACAACTATAACGGTTTAATAGGGAATGAGGCTCAGCTCTCCCTAAAATTAAGGAGATGATAATACGCTAAAACATTCCAGATTCTTCTTTATTTACTTTGTAGAATTTACCCAAAAGAAGTGTGCTGTAGCAAAGTTTTATATAGCATTGGAATCACATACAGAAAAGAAAATAGCAGCATGAACCATCGTTAACCCACTATGAGTCTGTGACAAAGTATCGATCTCCTTTTTATCAAATATAACAAATTTATCATGTAATAAATGCAGAAACGGCAACAATGACCACTTAATCAGTGACAACACCACAAGAGTTTATCAAAGGATTGAGCAAATACGAGCTTGTCCAAGAAGAAAAATAAAGATGCACATTAGCACAACAGACAACCACAGTCGCATACTTACTCTATCCGGCTTAGCATTCAGCTCTTGCACGTTCTTCTCTGCATCGGTGGCTCTAGCCTTCATGGTCATCTTTTTGTTATTTTGTGCTTATATGTCCTTCTTGAAGTAATCCAAATCATTAGAGCTGAAAGCAGATTGGGAGCCAAATGAGTTCACACTACTTGATGGACTAAACATCTAGAAAGAAGCATTTCATCCACATCTAAAACTTAAGACAGATCTACTGACCAACGCAATAGCTTCTTGTCTAACCAAAGAGAAAATATACAAGGGTAGCAGATCATTGAAATTATATTGATGTTAACAGGCCAGAAACCTTCTATCTTCTCAAGAGAAAGAAAGCTAAAATCTTCAGGCAGGGCATACTTTCATTCTTTTAACAATATATCGGTCGTTCCTGTAAAAAGCAAGCACATGGCCAAGTAAATCTGTAGTATCATCATTCAATTCATGTTTCCCGGAAACAAATAACAAAGAAAAAATAAGATTACTTGCAATGTAGGAGGTAATCCTTCCATTTTAATGGAAAATGCAAAACAGTACGTGATACTGAAATAGTATGTTCTGCAACTACCGATTTTCTCAAAAGAGAGTAAATTATTAAACCAATTCCCAATTCTGAAAACAATGAAACATAACCAGGGTAATGTTGAAGATGCATGTGCTAACAAGCATGCATTCTTGACTAACAATGAGACTTACAGTTGGCACAACACTCGACCAGTTGAGGCTCAGATAGAACTGCAATCAAGAAGAAGAGGGGGGGGGGGGGGGGGGGGGGGGGGGGCGGTAGTCAGAATTCTGAATCTATCTATTTGAGGAAGGAAGAAACTCAGGGTACAACCAACTCTATGTCGTTTATACTGAAACAACACATGAAGGAATATATTCTCCTCAATCATAAATTTATCTAAGAAAAAGAAGGAGAAAGTCACTTTTTATTTAAAAGAAAAGAGACCTCTGTCATGGATATAGTCTATGAAACATTGGACATTTGAAGATCTTGGTCATGGCGTTCCACATCCACTTTGGAACCCCGCCAGCAGGAGGACACTGCCTGCAACAAGCGGACCCATTTGTTGTAATATGCTAGTGAAAAATAAAAGAAATAAGAGGCACAGTCAGTTGCACGAACAACTAATCAGAAAGTGACATAAAGAGTGTAAAACAAGTGTTGAATATCTGCAGGAGGGTCATTTCATTGGTTCAGCTGCGCCTATCGCCCTCTAATTATTTAGTGGACCTTTCTCATTTTTTCATACGGTCATGCTTTTTTAGAAGTAAGAACAATACAAGCTATTTGCTGCTGACCAATTCTTTAGCTCACATGGATCATGTTTGGCTGATAAGAAGAGAGATCACACTTCTGACCATTTCTTTAGATAACACCTATTTTGATCAGTATGTTTATTTCTCTGCTCCTATCCATGTATACTATAGACTTGCAGTTCCTAGCTTCAAGCTCTGTTGTCGTATCAATTTACTCAGTTTGTTACTCCAATTCATAATAGTTTGTCTACAACTCGTGTACCCTTAACACACGCCTTGTTATATATTCATTTCCCAGTTTTTCCCAAGAAGCCTATTATTAGTAAGAATTAATGGTCAGAATATTCAGTGCATAATTTTTAGAAAATAGTAAGAATCTCACATAAGAGAACTTGCGCGAAATAAATAACGGGTGTGCCTCTCAAGGCGACACAAATACTATTTGTTTTTCTTATTTAACATTCAACCAAGAGCATAAAAAAAGCATAGTTTCTTTTTACCAAATAAAAGAAGCATAGTTATAGGCATCCTATGAGATCATCTTCAAACGTGGAGGCACTCACCCTTGGTACTGACCATTGTAGCGGCCATGCTTATACCCAGAGCATACTAAAGCTAAAATAGTAGTTGAGGGCATGAGAAATTATAAGCACTTCTGCACAACAAAAAGGAAACTATACGTCAGGAATATACACGCATACATAAGGTATGGCGAAGAACAATCGAAAACCCTGAAGCACTGCAATATGTTCCGTGTATGGCAGAAGAACAAATGAAAATCCCGATGACATGGTACAAAAACATGATGAAACAAATCTCAAATTGGTAAACCAATAAGTTCTCAAGAAAGATAACCTGGAGAGCAAATCACAAGCACATCAAAACAAAAAGAAAAATTGTTTCTTAAAAGGATATCATACTATTTAGTATTTACAATACCTATGACCAGATCCCTAGTAACAAAGTTGAATAATTTTAGCCCTTTCAGCCCTAGTTGATGCAGCAAAAGATGCATAAAATAATAACCTTTACAACAGGTTTGTCTGGGACTGGACAGAGACGGGTTGGAGCAGTGTGTCGTCTACGGTGAAGTGAGAGGCTGCAGCAGAGGGCTTCACATCGAAGTGACGGGTTGGAGCAGAGTGTCGTCGACGGTGAAGTGAGAGGCTGCAGCAGAGTGCTTCACGGCTAGGCGACGGGTTAAAGCAAAACAAGCACGCAAAGATGCGTCTGAACAATATAATTTTAAGCATGAATCTGCAACTAAAGCCCCAAATGGAAGAACAATATTTTGGATAAATGACGAGCTACACATGAGAATAACATAATCTAATGAGTGTAAATAAAAAAATTCTTGCATGAACAAAAATGTACATATAGACACAGCCCAGCTTCCACACATGAACAAAAATCAACACTTGAACACATCCCAGCATGAACAAAAATCTACAAAGAGAGATGAGAGAGAGCAAAATCAGATCACTTCTTCCATGTGAGCATCCAACCTTTCCATTGGAGCAGTTCCTGCAAAATCAAATAACAACACACCATGAGAAAACAAATCTAAATCCCAATCTGCCTCTCCTTGAACAGCAAGGAAAATCATCAGGGTTTGTTGTTCCACTCAGTCCCAGATCGAGAGATCGAGAGAGAGAGAGATCGAGAGATCGAGAGAGAGAGAGAGAGAGAGAGAGAGAGAGAGAGAGAGAGAGAGAGAGAGAGAGAGAGAGAGAGAGAGAGAGAGAGAGAGAGAGAGAGAGAGAGAGAGAGAGCAGAGCAGAGCAGAGCAGAGCAGAGCAGAGCAGAGCAGAGCAGAGCAGAGCAGAGGTGAAGGAGAGACTGGCCTCACCGACGTCCGTGGTGGTGAGTCAGGGTGGACACGGTCCGGGCCTTGACCGAGCCGCCAGTTGGACCGGCCGCCGGCGGACCGAGCCGGACCGGACCGACCAGCCTCGCGGTCCTGTTTCCAGGGACCGGACCGGCGGCGACGAAGCCCGAGCCGGACCGACAGGACCGAGAGGACCGGCCATGGAGAGGTCGCCGTGATCACGGCGTCACCAACGACGGCAAGAGACGGATGTGGTGACCATGGCGGGGGCGTCAGGATGTGGATGTGGTGGTCGTGAGCTTCTGCATGGCGACCATGGACGCCGGAAGGCACAGGAGCGAGCCGTCGCGGCCATGAACAGCACACCAGCGGCAGCAGCAACACGCGCGTCGGGGTCCTCCACTGTGTGGCCGGCGAAGTGCTGGTGCACTAGCAGCAACGCACGCGCGCGCTGGGGTCCTCCCGGAGAAAGCCAAGGGCTATGTGTCCGGTGCCAGATCTTGTTAGCATATCTTGTGAACGTCTTTGTTGTTTTTTCTTAGCCGCATGCAAATAAGGTAGCCCGTGCATGAGCACACAAATTTTTGTGTACTAGTCCTCCGTGATTAGTGGATCAGACCTAACGTGGAGCTGAGTCCTAGTCGTGGGCGTACGTAGTGGACGCAGAATCCGAATCATTAATGAAAAATGCTTTACGCTGAATGAAAGGAAAGGGAAACGGCCGTATCAGATCGATCCCGTCTTTCTCGTTCTTTCTGTTTCTCCTACGCTTAATGAATGGAAAGGGAAACGGCAAAGAAATTGCATCCTTTTACGTTAATATTATGCTGCTGAAAATACTGAAGATTCTGAATTTACTGACGGAACTGAAAATACTGAAGATTCTGATGAAACTGAACCGTGATTGCGCGTATTGATTTGGTAAGCCTCTTAAATAGGAATAGGAGTTTCCTTGCGTTTTCTGTTCGATTGAATAAAAGGAAACAACAGTGTGGAATAAAGGGAAACGGCAGCGTGGAGTTAGTCGTGGGATGGTGCCGTGATTATCGGATCTAATCCCGTTTCTCTTGTACTTTCTCTTTTCTGTTGGACTGAATAATAGGAAAGAAACTTCAGCGCGCGACCAGAGTCTTCTACCTCTTGCCCCTATCTCTTCAATTGACTAAATTACATTACACTTATTCTGGTGAACAACGACGGGGCGGGGCATGGCCAATGCATCGCCGGCGGCTGCGACGTCGAGGAACGATCTGCAGCTTCGGTCCGCTCGGTCGGACCGGTTAAAGACCGGACCGGACCGAGTAAATTTCGGGCTGAAATTTAGGGACCGGACCGGTCAATTTCATCAACGGGCCAGGACCGATCGGTCCGGTCTAGAACGGGCCACGAGCGGGCCGAAAAGCCCGCTCGCTCCGTCCAGCCTGAGTGGTGAGGACGAGCTTTAGAGGACTGCTCGATGCCGACGATGCTGGCGAGGCTCTTGCTGCACCGCATTCTCCTGTAGTTGGGCTCCTCCTCCGGTGGCCCTTTGCAGCAAATCCCCATGGTGACGTCCTCCGGCCACCGTCGTCTAGGTAGAGCTCCTCCTCCAGCGGCTTCTTCGCCGCGAGTCGTTGAGGAGAGAGGGAGACAGTGCACGGGGTCGACGGCTGCGCGCTCCCTTGCCATCCACTCCCACGCCCCGGTCTCTGGACCCCTCGACGCCGTCTGCGCCGCCGCGGTCAACGAGGAGTCCATCACCATCAGCGGGCGCCTCTTCTTCCCCATCCCTTCCATCTCGAATCTTGGGGAAGAGGAGTTAGGAGGTCCAGGAGGAGATAGCTAAGCTCCTTGGGGAGCTGGAGAGCATGGATGGTGGAGGCGGCTGTGGTGGCGGCAGCAACCCTAGCCGCCAGCCGGATGTGGAAACGAGAGGCGAGAAAGAAGAGGGGTAGGAGGAAAAGAAAAAAAATCAGCCCAGTCCCTTATGCCCATGTGGACATCGCGAGAGGGCGCTCCTTACGCGACTGTTAATGGATTGTAATTATGTTGACAATATAAGATACTAGATAGGGGGCGCGGCTTGCCGCGCGTTGCCCGCCGAATGACGGGGCAAACAACAGCACACAGAGATGTTAATGGAGGTGATCCTAACATGCTGAAAAGATAGATTATGATGTTCATTGTTCAGGGGCAATAAAGCGTGAATGTAAACTGCCTTCGTTCGACGTAGATAGATATATGATATGATCATAATATGTCCATTACATGACAGGAAGACGTGGGAAGGTACAAAAGCATGTAATTTGCATCTAAGTGGAGTAGCATAACAGAGGGTTCCATGCATTTTTACATAGTTCCATGCAGCTGCGAGATCAAGCTGCGTGTATGACAAAAGCGACGGGTCCTGAATCTGGCAAGGTTCAATGCAACGTAGACTCGGAGAATGACTTATTCCATCGTGTTGCTGTGATGATGGGAGTCTGAAAAAACATATGAAATTTTGAACAATAATGTGTGATGTCGTTTGAGACGGGTCTAGGAGATGATGTATGCCTACCTGCAATGGCGTGTGGGCTGCTCTCCGCCTATGTCTTCTAGGCATAGCCGGTCCCAAGCCCGGGTAAAGGAGGAGGGTTGTGATAGGCTTGGCGAGCCAACGTAAAAACTAGCCAGTCCCATAGGTATGAAACCGATTTGAGCGAGAGTAGTACTAGGATGGGTGACCTCCTGGGAAGTCCTTGTGAAAGAGTTTCATATCTAAGGGTTGTGATAGGCTTGGCGAGCCAACGTAAAAACTAGCCAGTCTTTTGGGTATGAAACCCATTTGGGCGAGAGTAGTACTAGGATGGGTGACCTCCTGGGAAGTCCTCGTGAAAGGGTTTCATATCTAGCCTACCCCAACTTGTTTGGGATCAAAGGCTTCGTAATCGTAATCGAGTGTTCGGCGTGCGGTTCTCATCTTCTTGTTACTTTTAGAAGGTAGAAGATCGATGCTGACAATGAGTAATTGTGTAGTTAGGACACATAAGCCACAGCTGGGTTGTATGTGAAGACAATGATAAGAAAATGGAACGGAGAGCACCTATTAGTATTTGTTGTGACCGGGGTTGATGCACTTTCTTCTTCACTGGTATCCTGGGGGCAAGCAACTAATAAGAGAAACGAGCATGAAGTATGTGCTACCACATGATAATGAAGATACCTTGCCGTGCGGTTTTACCTCGGACAACATGATTTGGTAACTGGCCCGTGGAGTATTCTTGTGCGTAGAAGGTAGCACATGAGCTTCTTGTTTAGGCTTAGGTCAGCGAAGAGAGTTGGTTACGCAGGGCGCTGGCCTGATCGTAGAGCGCCAACGACCAGAACTCCTCAGCCTGAAGTTTTCTTTTGCATTTTTTCAGCTCCGCAAAATTTGCATCATCTACCGTGACTATACCTGTTTTCTGAAGGTATCCAAGGGCGGAAACACACGTAGATTCAATGGATGGTCCATGAAATTCCTTTGTTGTGCTTGACAGGCTTTTGTTGTGCGGGGGCAGGTCAATAGAGACAGAGATGCCCACATCATCACTGCCTATGTCGGTGAAAGTGAATGGATGGATTGTGCCACCAATTCTCTCAATTGCTTGTTCAAGAATGAACTGCTTGCTGATGGTGACACAGATAGGTGATTGCTTTGATTTAACAAAAGGTAGAATGTAAATGTCAGCATGCAATGGGTTATGAAATCTATGAATGAAGAGGAGAATGAGATGACAACAGCTTGGAACTAACCGGAGGAAAGCCCTTGACCAACAGCTCATCATTTGTGGGCAGGGTTGTCAATGCAGAGGGGGGTTCATCCATGGCGGCGGCTGGACTGGAAGAAGAGGGTCGTGGGAGTGAGAGGGGAACATATCTGAAAATACAGTATGCAAAGAGAGGTGGTATATAGTTAACCTAGCTGGTTGGGCCCCTTTTGATGGGCCGCCCCATCGTCCTTGTGGCTTGTGGGTTGCATGTGCACTGGGCTAGGTGCCTTTAGTGGCCTGTAAAATAATTGATGCTATATGTTGTTAGTCAAAAAAATGGAAATGTTGATAAGGTAAATTAGATGGGAATATAAGCGGCCAACCAGTGTCAATGCGCACGATTAAACAGAAGCAGTTCCTCACATCACAGATGGCATAGCATTGATGCAAAGCATACAACAGAGCATGTTCAAACTAAGGATTGCATAGCCCAGAATAGCACAACGATGAATATAATTTACATAGTTAAGTTCGATAGGCTTGGAGTTAATGGAGTACATCCCTGGTACATACCATATAATTTACATAGATAAGTTCAGTGGGCTGGGGTAGGCATAATAGAGTAGAGTAGTGCAGCACATGCCACATAGGTTACATAGATAATAAGTTCAGTAGGGAATTACATAGGAGAGCAACGGTCGTAGTGCAGATGTAAGATGCAGAGACCACGCAGTGGAAGATAGTAAGTTGATACCATCAAGCGATCCTCAAGAGGATTGCGTTGGCAAGTTGGCGATGTTGTGTCAGAAGTGCTCCTCGGGCAAAGTGTCGAAGTTTGCAGAGCAATTACCTTCACTGTCAAAGATCTCCTCATCACCCAGCCAGCTTCTCATGTAGGGTGGATTCTCTGGTGGCACGGGTTCGGGGTCCACTGAACAGTTGTCTTCCTCATCAGTAAAGCCTGGCTTTGGGTCATATGGATATGTCCCAATGGACTGCAGGTACTCAACAGCAAGGATGGTGTTCTGCTCAAGGTACTCACATTTGTGTTGAGCACTCTGGAGAGTCGCATTGAGCTCAATGTCTGCCTGCGTTGATCCAGGGGACATGCCCTCATCAATCAGACGCTGAAGTTGGATGGTTGCTGAAAATCCAGTATCCAGTGAGTTATCCCAGCCTTTGCTGAGTTTTTTATTATCACTTGTTTCTCACCAAGCTGCTTCAGTAGTGTTTGATTGACATTTTTGATGGATTCAATGGCAACATCTTTTTTAGACACCTTCTCCATCATGTCTTTGTTTGTCTTCATAATGGAGTCAAGAGTGTTGCTCTTCTCTTCCATTTGCTGCGCCAGAGATGTATTGATCTTTTTCAGTATTTCGATATTGCGGTCCTTTTCTTTCAGACGCTCACGTAGTGACTCATTGTTAAGCCTAGCAGACTGAAGTTTGCTATAGTTATAATCACCTGGGACCACACTGTGTTCCTGCTCCATGAATTCCATGGCTTTACGCGCAACGTGATTCTGCGCTTCTTCCAGATCAGTGAAAGCAGAGGTTGAAATATATGTCTGACTAACAGGACGCTCCAGTTCACTGGCAATTGGATGAAAGGCGACAGTGACTTCAAGGCACCCGCGATGAACTGCACGTGCAGAGTAGGCGGCTGTTGGAAGGCCGACCTTGTCAAACATAGCATCTAGGATGACTTTGGAAGGAAGGTCCACAGGGTTCATGTTGAAATCTGGTCAAAAAATCATAGTGTAGTAAGAGTGAATGACATCGGAAACAACCCTTATTTTTAAAATGGAAGAGTAAGCAAGCAAATCAATGCTTTGGATGCAATCAAACATATGATTCTTATTCGTTGTCTGATGTAGTTTGTGAGAAAGAGAAATCAACGCATGCAGCAAATTCAGTGAGGCAACAGGTATGTAATTTATAAGATGTAGTTTGGTTCGAGGTTTTGTCCGGAAGAGGAGTACTAACAAATTATGAATGCCTTATTTGTAATTTTGTATGCATAAATGAAGTGAGACGTAGGATCTCATTTAGCAGAGGGCTTGGGTAGGAATAAAATGCAGATATGGTTAATTTGGGCCTCACAGTATTATTAACCATACAAAAGGGCCGGTGATTATGCTATTGCCACAAGTCGATGTGGTTCAGTAATGATGAAAGGACAGGGGATAAACCAATAATATTTAAAGGTGGGCATGCATATGGCGTAGCAAATTAGTGTCTTTATTTATAGGATATGTGTTTTATCTAGGTGCATGTCTGTTCGCATCAAGTTCAGGGCCATTAACTCGCAACTCTCTATTGTAAGTAGGGCTAGATTTTAGAATCTACCTTCTGATAAGAACCGGGCGTTGGCGAATGATTTAGCTGGCCTTGAGTTATCAAAAGCGGCGAATCGAAGGGAAGAGCTCGGGCTGCAAGACGGGGAGGAACAGCACTTAGGAAATCTAGCAAACCCATGCACATAGACGAACCAGATCGAAATACAACGAAGGGAGGAGAAATACCTGCCGTAAAGATCAATCGTAGCTAGATGTGCTCTTCTTCATCTCGTATCACTTGTCGATTTGAGCAGCAGCGTGGATCTAGGCATATGTTTCAGGGGAACTGCGAGGAGAGAAGCAAGGGGAGTGAAGTGGAGGAAGGGGATGAGAGCGAGTGGTTGGATGCAGATGTGAGACGGTGAGTGAATAGAATTACCTCCCGCACCGATGACGATCAGTAGAAGCCGCCGCTCCAGCCAAGTAGGGAGGACGCACGTGTCCCTTTCTGGTGATGGTGATCTAACCGGCGGTCTAGCGATCGGCTGGCTCTTTTGTACCAGGACTCCTACCCATCCACTGGGATACGGTGGGCCCAGCCGAGAGAAGCCCACCGGGCAGCGAGAGTGATTTAACACAGGAGCACAGAACGCGTAGGAAAAAGGAAAATGCCATCATTGCTAATGGGCTGTATCTACCCTTCTGATCCAAGATGCTTTTGGGATGGGCCGACGATAACCAACTGCGATGGAGAAGGCGATATTTTTTAGATGAATGAATTTAACAGAGAGAGTTAGCCCATCACATCTAGGATAGAATAAGGCAGTTATATAGGCGCATGTAATAATTAAGTTCAACACCAAATCACCGGGATTACAGCACGCGAACCAAGAGGACAACAGGTAAATTGTCTTCACAGCTGGTCATGTAAATTCTAAAGGTCGAGGATGTGGCCATCCGAGTCACCGTCGTTCTGTTCCTCTGGATAACCAAATGCAACTCTGAGGAGCTGAAGCGCGTCATGTGAAAGCTTGCTCAGGCGAGTAACAGCACGATTAACTTCTAAAATCTTCCTAGCCCACTCAACGCCTAGCGCGGGCCCAGCTGGATGTGACTCAGATACAGCCAAGGAAGATATCCGATCACAGATTGAAAAGACAGTACCTATGTAGTTACCAGTGGTCGTTGCTAATCCTTTGATCCTTTCATCTTTCTCAGCTAGTAGGTCAGTAAGTTGTAAGTTGGCCTCCTCTGATCTTTTCAATTCAATATAGTTGTAGTCTTTCAAGACCTTCCTTTGGTTATCTTCCATATAGTGTATTGCCTTTTGAGATACTACATCTATTGTGCTCTGCAAGTTATGCAGGGGAGAGCTCGAGAGCTGGACCGGTGTAGGCGGGTGTCGCAGATGCTCTTTCGAGGGATAAAATGTAACATCAGTCACAAACTGGCCCCTTGGATGTGTCTGAGAGTGATAGCGCGGTGTTGGAAGGTCGAGCTTATCTAATATACATCCGAGTAGATATGTACCCGAAATCTCTATGATCTCGATATCATCATCTATGAAAAAGAGAAATTAATTGGGTGAGGATGAAGCTATGATAATTCTGTCAGACAAAGGATATGCATAATTAAATTGGCTGAGCACAGGAAGCATGGTAGAGATCAGGCACAAATGACAGTGTAAAAATGGTACATAATAGTAAATATGAAACGAGGGAATCACTGCCTTCATCTCATTAAACGATAAAAGGCATGTTTGATAGAGCCTAGTTTAACCTAGATGGTAGCAGTGCATAAACAAACGGGCAGATCCTAATCATCCTATGTACAGAATTAGAAGATATTTCCACGGATAATGCAGCTGGTGATATCCTGGGGTAAAGGATATTCATCATTACATTCTTCTTTGCAGCGCCCTTGCGAGACGACCGCTCCTGTATTCAACTACATCTAGGAGATCTCCAAAAGGGAGGTTCATCGCAGCCGCATTTCGCATTTGTTCAGAAAAGTAGTACATATATCTGGTAGACAGATGCCAACCTCTGCTAAGCTTCTTGCCTTTGACTTCTGATTCTTTGATCCGATTTTCAAGGAAGGCGATACGATTTTCCTGGCGCTTTGTTTTTGCATAGTTTGTGTCTCTGACAACCGTGTTGGTCATAGTCTCTATGTATCTGACTGCTTTGATAGTAGCGCTATCTTCGGCAGTGACCTCGTCCATGCAATACTCTCCAGGCACGGACACGTCAACAATTGAGCCTCCAGGATCCAGACCAGAAGTGTTGAAGTTAACGGTAACGCGAACTTTACTATCCTCATGGACAGCATACTCATACTGGGGTGGGCCTAGGCCAAGGTTTGCAAGGAGCATCTCAAGTATCACCTTGTGTGGAATTTTGAACACCCTTGTGGCATCCTGCAGTACGACAGGATGTGAATTATCAACAGACGAATAGCAGAACACTATTATATGTATAGGAATGATTTTAAGAATATCAAGGCGAGCAATAAATGGTTTGATTTACTCAATCAAGAAAACTATATAGCACTTAATCAGCCAAGAAGGCAAGGACAGAGCAGGTGCACCGCACTGTGTGTAACCTTTCAATGGTAGCATACCTAACTATAGTCTAACAGTTCTGAACCATCAAAATTGATGGATGTTTGTTTAATCAAACTGCCTATCCACACAAATCCAATTTCTTATTTCAGTTTCTTTTTCGTTTAACCCAACCTATGTCCAGGGTACATATCGTCGTCTATATATCTATCAAAGAGAAAGCGTCTTGCCCCTACCATGGAAACTAAACAAAGAAAAGAGCATGGCCGGACCAACCTGGGCAAGTGCACGCAGATTATTGTTGGTGGAGGAAGCCGAGCTCGAAGAGCCGTGATCCTGGGGCTTCTGGCCAGACATAGAAACCTGAAAGCGCAATCGGTGGATCTTAAAGATGAAGAAGACGAAAGCATCAAGCGAACGGGAAAAGGAAGCAAGGTCATCTGGCGATCGAAGTGCGGTTGTACCTTCACAGAGAAGCCGAGGCAGTAAGGGGGAGGTGCAGGCGCAGACGAGAGGCTCGATGGCAGGCGGCGGCGGCGCGGCAAGAGGCTAGGGCAAAACGCAATCGAGAAGGGGAACGAAATGACCCAGGTGTGACCTAGTTTGGATAAAGCAGAGAAGGAAATACAATGAGCCTCTGCCTACGGGTCGGGCGAACGGAAGCCCAAAATAATTTAGATGGGCCGCACACTGCATCAGGCGTCTCTGCATGTTAAATCAGCCGATGCCGTGCGGCCAAATACCTATTGGGCCGGGCCATGAACGAGGCGGAATGCTTCAGTTTCTTTATTTAGTTTTCTATTACTTTTGCTCTTGTTTTTTTTTGATTTTACGTATCTTCTTTCTAAGGAGTAATTCGTAATTAGAAAGGATAAAAAAATTAACAAAAGTAGAAAATGTAAAAGAAGTGTTCATTATGCCAAGAGAGCGCACATGTTTCGAATTATATAAATGTTTTATTTAATTTAACGAACAAATTTATATGAGGATTTTTTAACAACGAGGAACAACTTTTAATATTTGATGAATAAAATTTGAGAGCGATGAACATTTTTTCAACTCGCTGGACAAGATTTGGATTCTAGATTTGGTTTGATACTGAATTCATGTGTAACCGAAGTAAAAATGCTTTTTTGTGAGCATCGCCCCTCCATGGGAGAACCAATAGCACCTACCAGTATAACAGAAACCAAGGCTGGAGGCATGGGCTAAACTGTTATACCCTCATGAAAATCCACTTGCAATGAAGAATGCAACGGCAAAACAAACAAAAAGGCATGGTATAAATTGCTTATAACCGACCACATCAGTCGTAGACAGTATAGCGTTCGCATCACAAGCCTAGAATTTAGATGAGCATTAACATAGCATGAGGACAAGTAGACGTACATTTAGGAAAATAAATTGATCAGCCAGCCAATTGGAATGTGAAAAAATGCCTTATCTTATCGTCTTTTTGAGAGTAGCCTGAGCCTAAGGCAAAAGATAACAAAGGCGTAGCTAATATAAGATGGTCCATACATACTGGTGTATCTACATTCATCGTAATAAAAAGGTTTAGGCCAAAAGATCAAGAGGGCAGTTAGCAGGGCACAGATCAACTGCATGGAACATCTACATTGATTTCATGAGCAGTTGCACGGCGGTGTGGCTTCACGATGGGGTAAGCAGATCCATGACAGAGAGGTTGGTCTTCAGAGCCTCGAATGATTCAATAGCATCGACATGAAATGCCGGCCACCTTCCAAAGAAGCCGTCAGACGACGCACGAACATGAAACGTGCATTTCATGCCAAGCAAGCCTAAAAGTTCAGGAGGAATTTTCCTGAGCATCGAGGCCGCCACATGAACATTGTGAATAGTAGGGTCATGACGCATGTTGTTGCGAATGACCTGGCCAGCAGATCGACCGACAATCTGCTGCCCTTTTGCTCCAAACAACTCAAACTCGGCTTCTCCGCTTCGGTCTTTTGCAAGGACAAATAATGTGTACCTGGTCATTAGCAAACAAACTATAAGAGAAGCAAAAGGAATACTATGAACCAATGCAATTGCGAGCTCTTCTTACCCGACTGTTGCACTGGTACATGAACAGCTACGGCGTCCACATGTATATACATCAGGCTGAGTGAGTGACGTCGCAGCTGGCATGGACATATAGTGGCAGTCCGTACAGAAGGTGGCCCACCATTTTTTCAAATGCGAAACCCTTGTAACCGTCACGTTGCATCGAAACGTACCTGCCTATGATGCAAAAGAAGGCGGTGTATCAGCAGCATTCTTGCAAATGCACAAATCGCAAACACTATAGACAGAGAGTCAATACTATCAGGGACAACATTGTTACCTCCTTGTGATATAAATTAATGTTCATGAGATGGATTAATAACGCCGTAGGAAGGACATCAGCATGTTGGGCCTGGAGGACAATCCTAGACGGCGCAGGAAGGTTATGGCAAATGTCACAATCGTCACAATCGTCAAACACACAAAGACAATAAGAAAGAAGTGCACCCATCCATCGGTCCATTTCTTAGCGAACCTTCATTAACAAAAACGGTGGCGCCAACAAAGATGGCTACAGCTGGTTCTGTTTGACCCATAAAATGAACACTTTCTCCGTTAAATCGAACAACTCTTTCACCCCAGAGGGTTATCCCAAGCTCATTGCCACTAAAATAATATGAGAACAGAGGGGTACCGATAGGATCAGATGCCATGGAAAAGTGGCTAGTAGCAAAATAAAACAATACATGAAGATAAGAAACCAGAACACATACTTATGATCAGATAGGAGTACACGTCGCTTGAATACTCGGCTAAGTGTGTGAGGCACCCGAATAGCTTTCATAGGAGAGATTGCCGTAATGACTCCGATAACATCTACATGAGCAAATGCGAAACTTACTACTTAACAGACATCAATTTATGCAGAATAACCGATTGTAGAACATAAGAAGAACCACTGGTGTAATTTACATCACCTATGTAGTTCTGAGGAGTATCATTTGCAGGGGGCAGATCGTTAATTGGAGTCAAGTGGAACGTCCACTTTGGGAACTCGTCGTTTAGGTGGAAACAGTTCTGTATGACTGTAAATTGTGTAAACTTGATCATCAACGGTGCGTCGACGGGGTTCAAAATGATTGGCCGAGGATGCACGGCAAATCGACTAAATTCATAGACCACGCCCTCATGTAGCATGTCAATATAAGCGCCAAGAATATCCATTGGGACAGTTGCGTAACCATGGTTACCCTACAAAAGTAACGCATTATCCTAGACAGACAGCAGCGCCGAGAATCAGGAATATACTTCTAAATATCTTTAATTCGTACCTGAGCATCCAGAAGAACCATGTGCACAACTTTGACAGGTCCATTCTCCAAACCACCACGGTAATGCCATAGGCGTGATAGGCGGACACAGACAGACTGTTTGTCCCAACCGACGTGCAGATCGGACAGAGCAACACAAGTCATCTGGCAAGAACGGCACCAAGATAATTGTTGTTAGCTTCCAGCTGCGAGAAGAATAAGGCAAAGAAGATGTGGGTACTCTAGATCGATACAATCAGAATCAAAAAGACGTGCAAGGAGATTCTTGAAGGCACGTAGAAGCTTAGGAACACGTAATGGCACGTCGAGGAAAGCAATGATAAGGCCCGGACATTGGGGGTATAGGGTGGCACACCATACATCAGAAGAGGAGAATGGAAGCAAGAAGAAACTTACCAGAAGGATGAGAAGTCGAAACCCTAGAGGTGCCCCCGACTGAAGGGGGAAAAACCAAGCTGGAGACCTAACGGAGCAGACAGACAATATATATGCAGACCGATATACAGGTGGGCCAAACCAGAAGCCCATGAGAGGGTTAAAGCCTCGGATGGTTCTCATGGAAAAAATAGCAAGGTAATAGCAAGCGGGCCGTGGATGCATCGGCCCCGCTTTTATAATATAATGATTGAAAATTAAAAGAGAAAAACAGATACTATCATATGGATGAATGTAGCTAGCTCACTTACTCAAACTAAAGAGGCAGGTCGAGAATCCAGACTCGGCAATACATGAGAGGTTTATATAGCTCTGAACCTGGCCATGGTTCAGATCGATTACAGACCTGCCTATATAGTGGTGGTTGGTCGAAAAAGATATAAAATGTCTTGTGCATGGTGCAAACCTTGCATAAGCAGAGGTCCTCCAGGAGGGGTATGAACCAGAGGGGCTACGAGGATGTACCAAACATGATACACAGGATAACACAGGACGCTTACTTTGCCAAATAATTTATCAGGGTAACCTGCTAACACCAGAACCGAGCAAGACATAAGAAACAACCCACAGGGGAGGCAAGAGGTGAAGCTTACACAAATTAAAATAAGAAGGACAACACGGGCATAGATTAGGTTCAACGATTCATAAACATCTGGAGAACAAAGCAGAGCCACGATGATGTGATCAGAGTGTATCATTCGCCTTTTCATTTACAAAGGTAATAATCCTGACACAAGTACTTTTACCCTCCACACACAGATATCGCCGTGACCGAAACTAAAACAACAGGGCCAAAAGTACTTCATAGGGCATATCCAGCCACTCGCCTTCCCATTTCACCACGGGCGTCGAGTCCAGGGCATGCATGGATGCATTGATCATGTATCCTGGACAGATGCAACGGACAAGTAATAAGCACAAGACATCATACATATTTAAACCTGGAAATGAAACTGTAAAAAGTGAGCCAAGCCATCCAAACCTGTCAAAAAGACGGTTTCTAGCCAGGTAGCATGATAGTCCAGATGGACAGCAACATGACTGATCGCAGTCATCGTCACCCATAAGCAACCAAGTGATGTGGTGTTAAGTGCCTGCGAGCGGTAGCTCAAGCAGGGGAATTGCTCGTACAAGCATACCGGCAAGGAATCGCCAATTTACAACGACGCTACCCAAAAGTGTTGGATCTCCAAAAGTTGCGTTGCCTCCTGGAACAGCAGCCAGGAAAATAAAAAATCATCGATGAGAACGGTCGGTGTAAATGGAGGTCACAAGACACCTAAAATGAAATCATGGAAAAGAACGCTCTGTGCTTACCCAGGCGGTATTCCTACTTCTTCTTGCCTCGCTTGCTCGGGTTGCCTCGAGCATCAGCAGGCACAGGCAGGCGAGGCCTGAAAACAGTAAGGTAAATTAGATCGTTTTGCAATGGAAGCAAAACGCCGGGACATAAGTAAAGAAACAGAGCTTACTTCTTTGCATCAGAAGCCTGATCAGGTATTGGCAGGGCATCTGTCTCGGTGGAACCAGCAAGCAGTGGTGATCCCTCCTGCTCAGCGACAGACCCGCTGGCCTGTGAGAGCAAACATGTACACATAAATAAGTATAGACCGGCAAGACATACTTGCAAAGGCAGATGATGGGGAAATTACAAAGCCGTCATATCCTTCATCATCAAGAGGATTGTCAACTGGATCAGATATCACCGGGGTAGCCGAGACAGGCGTATTGTCCTTGAAGAGTCCCCGTTGAGCCTTTGATTTAACCTCAGATGCCACATCGCTATAAAAAATAGAGAAAATGTATGAAACACAAAGGTGCATCACCATCTCAAAAGGAAAATGTTAATTTGAGTGTAACTGCATGGACCTAGCCACACTTGGCTTCGTCACAGAAGGCGGGGATGACAAAGCAGAAAGCAGAGCCTGGCTCTTATCGAAAAGGAAAAAACCGATCAAATGGTTGGGCAAAGCAAAGAAACAGAGGAAGTAACCAATCTATAAGAGCAAACGCGATAAGAATAGAGTTGAACCTCAGGGGTGTTGACAACCAAAGGTGGGGGAGTGAAATTTCCAGGGAGCAGACTGCTGGATGATGCACATGGAGCTGTTAAAGGAGGAGGACTCTCATTTGGCAAAGACCCTGAGCTAGTTGCTCTAGTTGTCACACTTGAAGCTCGATACGCTACTGAAGATTGTGGCTGCTTTCCTAGAGGCGTGTCAATCCTAAGCACCTGGAATGACAGCTCATCATCATCACTGGTGAAACACTTGCTTGATATGGAGACAACAAAACGGAATTTCCTTGATATAACAGCAGAGAGCTCTCGTGGTGTGACAGGGTCTCCGCGGGCAGACTGGACAATCTCTAGAAGCGGGGCAATAGGTGATCGCCCATGGCGCAAAATACTTATGAGGGGTGCTCGAACCAGCTCCCTTCCCACTCTGTCAAAGAAGACAAATTCAGCCTCACCAGGCTCATTAACCTCTGCATCATCATCTCTTGCAACGTAACAAATCCGGTACCTTCAAGACAAGGCAAAGGTGTATCTCAATAAAAGCAACAAACCGAAACGAATAGCTCATATGGTAGTAGGCACGGTTCTCCAAACAGATAGTTACCTTGGTATTGCATCTATTCCAGCACAAGCTGGATCTGAGCATCTGTAGGCAGTACCATCCGGAAGGGAAGACTTATGACAGGTAGTGCATGAAGAGAACCACCAACGTTGAGCAGGATTAAGTCTGCTGAGAACAGCCGTGCAAAAGAACCGGGCATCCTATAACCAAAGCAGGGAAATGTGTAGGTAAAAACAGTCGAAAAACAATCGTTTCTCAACGGAAAGACCAGTTGGGTAAGTTAATTACCCGGTTATCAAACATATCAAGATTAGCCAGTTCTCGAACCGTTTTTGTCTCTAAGTTAACCTGCGCATCCACTTCAGCAGCTGTCTGTCCAGGTAAATTGATATGCTGAATAGCAGTGAAATTGTCACGGAGCCTACAGATCAACAACAAACAAGAATCATGGTCTGAAACATAGATGACCCACATCATTGGTCATTTGAAGTCGGTTAAGAAGATTGGGCAAGCAGCGATCAGTAGGCGTGCATACATACAAAGATTGGATGCAGAGGAAGGAACAAACTAAATCACCTGTTGCGGAAGTCACGGATATCAGGAAGGTCTTCATTGATGTACCATCGGCAGGCGACACTGCCGCTCACACCCCTGTGACCTGTTAAAGGAAGAGCCCACAATTATTTGTATGATACTGAGAAACCAAAGCAAGTACCAAATATGAGATGTAACAACCTAGGTAAGCAAAATCAAGTATTCTCACCATCATAAGTCTTGACCAATGTACCAACAAGGATGACTATGACAGGTTCAGTGCTGCCGAGCTCCATCACCTCATCAGCTTCAAAATTCAGGGTTGCTTCTCCCCACAATATGAAAGTGATCTGATGACCCCTGCATAAATTAAATCAATATGTGCTTAGGTACAGGGAACCATTTGCAAAAATTACATGCTTCTGAAGACAAAGCAAACATCAGGATCATACGTGAGATCTTTCAAATGAATAACTCGTTTAGTAGAAGGCTCAGTCCTGCTTGCACTAACATATTGAACAGCTTCAAAAATTCCAGTAACCAATCCAATGACATCTAGGCAAGGAAAAGAGGTTATTGAAGATCCCCAGCTAAGCACATAATACAAAAGCTGATCATTTGCAGAATCACCTGTAAAGCGCTCAGGCATGTCTGCTGGCCTGGGGAGGTGAGCTATCGGAGTAAGCGCATACGTACAGAAGGGGAACTCTGCCTCCATTCCAGTCCTCTCCACAAGCTCAGTGCACTTCGTAAACTTTATCATTGAATGACCTTCCACCGGTCTAAAACTTATTTCCTTGGGAACACCAGGAACTTTCGGATGTCATATATCTTCCCCTCTTCGATACGATCGATGAAGCTATCAACATTCTTCTCTGGGACCTCAGCGTACATGTGATTGCCCTATCATTCGAAGGAGCAGAGTATAAGTAACCATACAAACAAGGATATGTAAATTTCTGTGGATGACGACAACCATTTAAAAGGGGCGCAGACACTATAGCTGTGCATCCAAAAGGACCATATCTGTATGCTTGATAGGGCCGTGGTCAGTTCCACCACGATGCTGCCACAACCTAGAGACATAAACACGAATGCGCCAGATGGTGGTACCCTGGCGAAGCTGAGACAAAGAGCTAAACTCCATCTGTAAAAAGGAAACAGTAGTTTGAAAGGAGTGAGCGTCAAGGAGAGCACATATAAAGCCGAAAAAAATAGTAACAAAGGGCATTAAATGGCACACATTTACAAACTGCCAATGATATAGAAAAGAACCTTGCGTGAAGAAAAATGTGATCTGCAAGATACAGCAGTAGGGACGGACGAGATCACACGAGACATGTCCCAAGTCCTGGGTTACAGGACAGGCACACTCAAAAGACAGTACCAAGCAGGACAAGAGAACTTAAGGAAACGACCAAAAGCATATTCACACCGCAGGGCCAGCAAGTTTGTCCGAAGCATGGCAAAAGAGTATAATGACGGGTAAGGCAACGATACTAAATATGCGCATGCAGTAGTGATTATAGACATGCTAATCAGCTATAGCAGGAAAGCATAAAGTGTTACAAACAGTCCGAACAAAAGCAGAGGCATATGTAACCACTACAGGATCAGCACGAGAAAGATCAAAAGGAACCAGCCGAGGCATAAACCACGGGGTATACGATTTTTCGTGTATCAGACGTGCACTTCTCATCTTTATCTTCTATAAGAAACTTAAGGGATTTCCTAGACGTGACGCGTGACACAGCAACATAAAGCTGCCCATGAGTAAACACAGGCTGCTTCAGATATATTCCAACAGAAGATAAGGTCTGACCCTGACTTTTATTTATCGTCATCGCACAGCACAATCTGATAGGAAACTGTCGTTGCTTCAAGATGAAAGGCCATTTGGTTTTCTTCCCTGTCAATTCTATTCTGGGTATGTAGACAATGCTTCCAATATGAGAACCCGTCATAATAACAACCTGAATCACACGATCAGCCAACTCTCTAACAATCAGGCGAGTCGCATTGCACAGGCCGTTGGCTTGACTCAAATTTCTAAGAAGCATGATAGGAACACCGGGTTTTAAGAATATTCTATGCCCAGGGAAATTATCATAGAAACCGCGTTCAAAACCTCTAGCGGATAAAAAAACATTGCTTTCTTTCACAGTATCAGCGGCTTCAAATATTGAGTCGCAGCTTAAGTACTCTCGACCACTCTGCGGCACAAGGGACATAACATAAATATTAACCTTCTCAGCCACCTCATTGGTTGGGGTTAGAATAGCTCGCTCATGAAGGTACCCAGGTTTATCATAGTTTGCAAGAAAATCTGTATAAGTCGACGAAACTATGGCAGAAATGTTATCTCCGTCAGTATGAATCAATAGGTCATCAGGTATTTTTATCCATGTGGCTTCAGACTCTCCTTCCCTTTTGGTTGCTGGGAGTTTTCCATCTCCAAGATCTAACACCCACTTACTAAACAATGCCACACCTTGCTGTAACACAGGATCTGCACCAGGCATTGAGAGACGCATGTTGATGGACAAACGCAGGACCAAAACAGATTTCCAAATAGGAGAATTTGTTATGGTTGCATCAACAATCTCTGGTCTAGACCCACCTTCAATAACAGGTAATATTTGTCTAAAGTCACCTCCTAATACAACAATTTTCCCCCCAAATGGAATATCAGCAAGAAAAGGGTCATCACACGACAAAAGGTCACGCAAAGTTCGATCTAAGCACTCAAAGCATCTTCTGCTTGTCATAAGTGCTTCATCCCAGATGATCAAAGAGGTATCTCTTATAAGATTGGCCAAGTGCGTGCCTCTTTTGATATCACACAGGGTGGTCTGGTCTATTAAAATAGGTATTTTAAATCGAGAATGAGCAGTCCTACCACCCGCAAGTAACAAAGCCGCAACACCCGAAGACGCAACAGTCAAAACAATTTTTTTTGTCCCCTGAGAAGAGAGATTATAGCATTCCACAGAAAAGTTTTCCCAGTGCCACCATACCCAGAGACGAAGAAAACACCAGAATTTTCTTGTAAAACACAGTCAACAATAGTTTGGTAAGCAGCTCATTGATCAACATTAAGCATCCCAAGCAAAACTATCGCTTCCTTTGCAAGTTTTTCAGAGTCATACGATAGTTCCTCACAGATCAACCTATTTTCGTAGAAAGTCATTTCAAAGGATGTTTTAGGAGGGAGATTGAAGTCACTTATCTGAGCCCCATTTTTAACAAACACATCAGTCGGCTCCTAAAGCAACAGGTCCCTAAGTTGGTCATTTGGCATTTCATATTCAAGATTACCCATGGCCAGCCTAACACGATGTTTAATATCATCAGCAAGTGTAACCCATTACCGCTCAAAGAACAAACTCTCATCCCTAACCCCACAATGAATAAGCATAGTAACAAACAACTGTCGAAGGCTTGGCCCAAAATCCCAGACGGACACCTCATCAAATGCACGGTACCATTCTAGATCATCACCCAGTAAACCTCTAGCTGCGCATGCCTCTTTGAAAGTACCGTAAACAACACCCTCAAAGGTTCTAAGGTCTTCGTAACTCGTTGCTCCTTTTACAATCATAAGAAGCATCCGCAAGTAATACAACTCGCCACCTATTGGGTGAACATAGTAAATGCGGCCTATCTTTTGGCAGCCCTCTCTAACATGCCATGACCTATCAGCACTATCCCACGTAAATTTAGTAGGGAAATCACAGTACGTCAATCCTAAACCTTCCTCAAACTCTAAATTAGCTTTCATCCACTCAGTGAGCATTGTTTTTCTTAGGAAGTGAGAATCAGCTATTGGTTCTAGATTTGCTTGGGCACTGAAACTAACAAAGTTCATATTTGGCAAATGAACAACCAAACGCTCAACAGAGGGAATCTTTCCATGTATAATAAAACCATATATACGCCACAAACCACTATACTCGCATATATACCTACAACTTCAATATTCTTTAATCTCATCTACTCCATCAGAGGCAGAAGCATGATCATCATTGCTCTCGGCATTGGCTCTTTCCAAAACCACTTTTGAAAAATCTGGGCCTTTCGTGACATACTTAAATAGATATCTCATAACTTGTGTTTTGTTACACCACTCAACATTGATGTGCCCTTGAAACTTTTTCAGTAAGGTCATATTATAAGGTACAACATGTCTATTGTCAAGATAGTGACCATTTTTAAACACACGGTGCCCGCTGTCACGACGCCTATACAAAGCGAATCCATTTTCGTCTATCGTCGTCATATCTTGAAAACTCTTAGGGAAATGCTTAGAGTAGACGCCTTTTTTCATACAAACACACTTATCATTCATGTCGCCACAATGGATCAACAAGAGGATCTGGGATCTCGGCACACACAAAGGAGTCAATGCCATCTGCTGTCAGGACCCCGACTCGATGTCACATCGATCTAGCCGGTAACACCTCATATCACTTTGCGGCCTCACGCACGGTATCCCCACGGGTGTCGTCTTACCTTTTCCCGGGACCGTTTGCGCCTTTTGGCTCGCGTATATGATAGTGTCGCTAGCATCCATATGATAAGGAGCCCGGGCTGACATGACTAGTCGTAAACCCAAAGTGGCACAGACTTACAGGGACAGGCATCCATGACCCAGCTTCGAACGTGTCGGTCATCAGCAAGTGGGTCCGGGCTGTAGCACTGGGCTAGCAGGACTCCGGTAAACCGGGCTGTAGCGGGCTAACAGGACTCCGGTACTCAAAGCGTGACATTTCCCCGAAGGGACAGACACAGGAACGAAGAAGGACACATGCCGGCCAGCCTAAGTGTTCCAGAGCAGTAGCAAGCTACCATGGCTCAGCGGTAACACTAGGAGACATTTCCCGGTAAGAGAGGCTACTAAAGATAAACAACTAGATGGTCAGATCCCACACATACCAAGCATTTCAATCATACACACAATATGCTCGATATGTGCAAATACAATGAAGCATCACAACATGACTCTACGACACAAGTACTTTATTTAAGGCTCAGGGAGCCATACATAACATACACAAAGGTACGGGTCTCACGACCCAACATACAAGTCATACAGTCATACAAACCAGCAGCGGAAGTAACTTGTCTGAGTACAGACAACTAGTAAAATAAAAGAGGCTTGGAAAGCCTAGCTATACTACGTGGTCCTTCACAAGCTCAGGGTCACCACCTGGGTCTTTAGCCTACTCGTTGATGTCAACGTCTACATAGAACCCATCAGAAGGGGTTGCAGCGTCTTCTGTAAAAATGTAGATTATAGCAACATGAGTACAAAGGTACTCAGCAAGACTTACATCAGATCCTACATACATGCATATTATCAAGAAGGGTTGGTGGAGTTATTGCAGCAAGCCAGCTTTGACTCTTGGCTAGGCTATCCTACGATACTCCAACTTGAAATGGTTTTGCGCACACGAGTCCACTACTCACCACTTCAATACACTACCGAGGATCCACCTCCGTCTTCCTACGGAAGAGCCATCCTCTGCACTCACACTTATCTTGAGGCTTTTAGTAGTTTCCATTTACTTGTCTATGAACTTTATAGGCAACCAAGTAGTCCTTTACCGCGGACGCGGCTATTCGAATAGATCATGTTAACCCTGCAGGGGTGTACTTCTTCATACATGTTTCCACCACTTAGCGTCTGCACACGACATGTGCTCGGCAGACTTCAAGCGAAAGCCGACGTGGGTGTAGACCACGACCTACCTAAACACTTAAGCCTCTAGTCCAGGTTTATCGCCTATTCAGTTCCATCCGCAGGGAGTCCGGCCGAGGTTTCCCATACGGCCCCGAACGATGTGAACAGGGTTCCCGAGATACCTAACGGGTATTCGGTACACCCGGCCACGTACCTACCGCATCACAGCCCACCCCTACGGTCAGCACTGTCCACGGCCTCCAGTAGGCTACAAACACCAGAAACTACTTGCAACTCCTGGACAGAGAGCTAGGGTGAATAAGAAGTCGAGCGGGGTCATATTTCAGGGCCCAATGCATGGTAGTAGCTGTATCTTAAATCACATATACAGATCTCAGTGCTTAAGGTCGGCTTCAATGAAACAACCCACCATGTACTCCTACATGGCCTCTCATCGATACCTTTACCAAATCGTGTTCACCACACCACTCTCATTACCGACATTAACATTTCACTCTAGCCCATCACCCAGATGAACCAGACCTGACACGACTCTAAGCATAGCAAGCATAGCAAGGTAGGAACAACACATACACATGGCTCAATCAACTCCTACACATGCTAGTGGGTTTGATCTAGTTACTGTGGCAATGACAGGTCATGCAGAGGAAATGGGTTCAACTACCGTAGCACACAGCAGTTTGAAACGCGTTGTCTTAATGCAGTAAAAGAGAGCAGGAGCGAGAACATGGGATTGTATCGATATGATCAAATGGTTGGTTGCTTGCCTGATGGTTCGATGCACGGATACGGTTCTTCGTTAGGGTAATCACGGTACTCCTCGGGGGCAGAACCTGTCGCAAAGGACATCGATACACAAGCATCACCAAACAATGTGCAACAGTATGATGCATGCATGAAACATGGCAATATGAGTGTGTTGGGCTAATGCAACTAAAACCAGAAGGGTTTGAACAAATTTGAATCAAAGATTCAAATTTCAAACTCAAACATGGCCTCTTTAAAGTGCTTTTCCTTGTTCTGCTTGAAACATCAATTTAACTTGTTTGGTCATGCATGAAAATAGTACAGATGGATAGATTGGATTTTTCTGATCATTTTTCATATATAATTTGTCTGATTTGGAGTTACAGAATAAAAGTTATGAATTTTTGAAGTTTAAATAATATTCTGGAATTTCCTGATTTAAATTAAATCCAGAAATTATAATTATTGCGCCAGCATGACGTCAGCATGACGTCAGTGGTCAACTGCGGCTGTCTGGGGTCAAACCTGACGTGTGGGGGCCACACGTCAGTGACAGGGGGGTTTAACAGGTTTAAATTAATCCTAATTAGGGATTAGTGGCGCTGGGGCCCACTGGTCAGTGTCAGGGGGTTAACTAACAGTGGTTAGCACTAATCCTAATTAGCTACAGGGCTGGGCCCACCTGTCAGGGACTCAGGGGGTGTCCTGCCGTGGTCAAAGTGGGTCAAACCCACCGGCGACGTGACGCCGGCGAGGCCCGAGACGGCGGTGCGATGCGGAAACGCGCTACGGGGCACGGGCGAGGCCGTGCTTGGGCTCGTTGGAAAGCTCTTGCTCCCGCGCGTCGAACGGTGGTGGTGGCTGGGCCTGGGGTGGCCGGAGTCGACGGCGGCGAGCTCGGCTGCGGCCGCCGGAGTTCGGGTGCGGTCGGGATCGGTGTTGCAGGGGGTTTGGGGAGGCGTTAGCGCGTGCTGCGTACCCCTAGTGAGGTGTGGAGCACGATAGTGTGCTCGGTTGGGTGCTACGGTGACCGTGGCCACGACGGCGACATCGCCGGCAGCGTGGAGCTCTCGGCCAAGGTGGGGCTAGGGCCTAGAGGTCGGAAGAGACCAGGGGAGAAGGGGGAAACGATCCGGGGGCTCACCGCGGAGCTGCAGGGATGGTTAGCGGGCTCGGGGACGCGCTGGAGACGATGAATTCGACGGCGACGATGGTCGGAGCCCGAAGAGGGGAACGGCGACGTGGCGGCGATGCAGGGCTTCCGGGGAGCTGTGGAGCGGTGGGGAGGAAGAGGGGGTCGTGGCGGAGCTTCTGAGCTAGTCAGGGAAGCGAGGGGTGCCCGGAGATGGCTGCTATGGCGAACGGCGGCGACGGGGGTGTTCGGCCGTGTGAGAGAGAGAGCGAGGGGAGGAGGGAGAGCCGGGGGGAGAGTGAGAGAGAGCAGGGGGAGAGGCGTGGCGTCGTCCAGGGGCATCGAGGCGAGGAGGGGAGGGCAGGCAGGCAAGGAGAGAGGTGGCGTGGCGCGGTGGCGCGCGCGCGCGCCGGCCACACTCCCCTCCCTCTGTCGGGACGAAGACGACAGAGGAGGGAGGTGGGCTGGGCCGGCTGCTGGCTGGGCAGCCAGCTGGCTGGGCCGCATAGTGGAGGAGCCCACGTAAGCTCCTCCTGTTAATTATTTCTGTTTTTCTAATTTCTGACATTTGTTTTGATTTAAATAATATATTAAATCATTTATTTAACTTATGCCAATTTTTGCAGGGGCTAGATATATCATTCCAGAGCTCCTTTATAATTGGCATAATATTTGGACATATATTAATATATATAGAAATATACTTCCAATGCAAATATTTATGCATTAATTCCAAATGCCCATAATAAATGTCCATGAGCCACTAAGAATATTGGTTTGATTTTTATCTCTGTCCAATATTTCCAGAGAGCAACATGAGCATTTTCTTGGACCCTTTTGGAGAAATTTTTATTTGGGTCATTTTCAAAATGATTCTGAGGGTTTCACAGATCCCCATTTCAAGTTTCTGATGAAAGAGTAAACATGATGCAACACTCTAATGCATGGCTAGCTAGGATGTGACAACTCACCCCCACTCAAAAGAATCTCGTCCCGAGATTTGGGTTCCTCCGGGAAGAAGGCGGGATACTCAAGTCGAAGACGATCCTCCCTTTCCCAAGTTGCTTCATCCTCAGAATGGTGCGACCATTGAACTTTGAGAAACTTGATGTTATGACGTCGGGTGGTACGCTCGGCCTGATCGAGGATACGAATGGGGTACTCTCGATATGTAAGATTATCTTGGAGATCAAGCGTTTCGTGGTCCACTTCACGGATAGGATCCGAGAAGCAACGCCTGAGTTGAGAAACGTGGAAGACATCGTGGACTCTGGAGAGGTGCGGAGGTAATTCCAGCTGGTAGGCAACTTCTCCTCGTTTGGCGAGGATGCGAAAAGGTCCAATGTAACGAGGAGCCAATTTGCCTTTGATACCGAAACGATGGGTTCCCTTCAGAGGGGTGACCCAAAGATAAGCCTTCTCGTCAACCTCGAAAGTCATAGCCTTATGTTTTCGGTCATATTGACTCTTTTGACGAGATTGGGCTGTTTTCAATTTTTCACGAACGATACGAACTTGTTCTTCTGCTTCCTGAATCATATCCGGGCCAAAGAATTGTCTTTCCCCGGTCTCTGACCAGTTAAGGGGTGTTCGACATCGTCGTCCATAGAGAACTTCAAAAGGGGCTTTACCCAAGCTAGATTGATAGCTGTTGTTGTAAGCGAATTCGGCAAATGGAAGGCACTTCTCCCAGTCCATTCCGAAAGAGATAATAGAGGCTCGAAGCATGTCTTCTAGAATCTGGTTGACGCGTTCCACTTGACCACTCGACTGAGGGTGGAAAGCGGTGCTAAAGGAGAGACGAGTTCCCATAGCATTTTGGAAACTTTCCCAAAATCGAGAGGTGAAAAGACTTCCTCGATCCGAGTTAATTTCCAAAGGAACACCATGGAGAGACACTATTCGGGAGATGTACAAATCTGCCAGCTGACTAGCGGTTATACTCTCACGAACAGGTAAGAAATGGGCTACTTTGGAAAGACGATCGACCACGACGAAAATAGCATTATTCCCTCTCTTGGTCCTGGGAAAACCGGTAATGAAATCCATACCAATTTTATCCCATTTCCATTCAGGAATAGCTAAGGGTTGAAGGGTGCCAGCAGGCCGTTGGTGCTCTGCTTTTACACGACGACAGACGTCGCAATTAGCAATAAACTGAGCAATTTCTCTCTTCATCCTAGTCCACCAGAACCTCTGGCGTAGGTCCTGATACATCTTAGTACTACCGGGATGAATAGTGAGAGGAGATTCATGAGCTTCTTTAAGGATCAACTGCCGTAGATGCTGGTTCTTGGGAACCACTAGACGGTTCTCAAAGTACACAACACCATGATCATTTGTGGAGAAACAACTAGCACCTCCGCTAGCAATGTTCTCTTTGATTTTAGATATTCCCTTATCTCGCTTTTGGGCAGCGATGATTTGATCCGTAAGAGTAGGTTTTGCTACCAAGGTGGAAAGAAAACCTTGAGGAACAATGTGAAGGTTAAGCTTCCGAAATTCCTCATGGAGAAGCGGTTGACTTTGTTGTAACATCAGGTTGTTACAATAAGATTTACGACTTAGCGCATCAGCCATGACGTTGGCTTTCCCTGGGGTGTAGGTTATTCCTAAGTCGAAGTCTGTGATCAATTCAACCCAACGTCTCTGCCTGAGATTCAAATCCGGTTGGGTGAAAATGTACTTCAGACTTTGGTGATCAGTGAATATTTCGCAACGATTACCGAGGAGGTAATGTCGCCAGGTCTTAAGTGCATAGACTACGGCTGCAAGCTCTAGATCATGAGTAGGATAATTCTCCTCATGTGGGTGCAATTGCCGTGAAGCGTAAGCAATTACGTGTCGATCTTGCATAAGAATGCAACCTAGTCCTTGTCGCGAGGCGTCGCAGTAGATAACAAAGTCCTTGGAGAAGTCTGGCGGTACCAGCACGGGAGCAGAGGTCAGGCGTCTTTTCAGTTCCTGAAAGCTGTGCTCACATTGTGGAGTCCATTCGAACTTCTTATCTTTCTTGAGGAGTTCGGTTAGAGGTTTAGCAACTTTGGAGAAGTTCTCGACAAAGCGACGACAATAGCTCGCTAAGCCTAGAAAACTCCGAACTTGCTTGACCGATTCAGGTGGAGTCCAATTAAGGACGGCTTGAACTCGCTCAGGGTTAACAGCAATACCTTTACCAGATATTACATGACCCAGATAGGTCACTTCTGACAACCAGAATTCACATTTAGAAAATTTGGCATAAAGGCGATGCTCTCGAAGTTTCTTCAACACTAGCCTTAGATGTTCGGCATGTTCTTCCTCGTTCTTGGAGTAGATGAGTATATCATCGAGGTAAACCACGACGAATTTATCCAAATACTCCATGAAGATTGAGTTCATTAACCGAGAAAAGGTGGCTGGAGCGTTGGTTAAACCGAAGGACATGACGGTGTACTCGTATTGGCCATAACGAGTAACAAAGGCCGTTTTAGGAATGTCCCCGTTTCTGATTTTGATTTGATGGTAGCCCAACCTCAAATCCATCTTGGAGAAGACTGAGGATCCAGCGAGCTGATCATACAGGTCATTGATCCTGGGAAGCGGATATTTGTTCTTGATTGTGACCAAATTGACAGGTCGGTAATCTACAACCATCCGGTCCGTACCATCCTTCTTCTTAACGAATAGGACGGGGCAAGCCCACGGAGATGAGCTAGGTCGGATGAAACCCTTTTTCAAGGACTCATCGAGTTGTTTCTTAAGCTCGGCTAGTTCTAGGGGTGCCATCTTATAGGGTCTTCTAGCAATCGGAACGGTTCCTGGAATGAGGTCTATTACGAACTCAACATCCCTGTCAGGTGGAACACCTGGCAATTCCTCTGGAAAGACATCCGGGAAGTCACGGACTACCGGAATGTCCTCAAGGTCTGGCAAAGGGCTGGCGTTAAGCGAATATAATTGTCGCTTGGCTATTCGGGTCAAGACATTGACTATCTTCCCCGAAGGATGGGTGAGTTGAACAGTCCTAGAGAAGCAATCAATTTTGGCTTGATGAGCTGACATCCAGTCCGTACCCAAAATGATATTAATATCTGAAGATTTAAGGGCTATCAAAGACGCGAGGAAAACAAGTCTGTCGACTTGGATTTCATTTCCAAAACTTACCCTAGAGGTCTGCCATCTAGACCCGGGAGTAGAAATTTCCATAGTGGATGGCATGTCACAGAATGCAACGTTATGCAAACGAGCATAATTTTCGGATATAAAAGAATGAGAGGCTCCTGTATCGAAAAGAACAGATGCCGGGTGGCAATTAACAAGAAGCGTACCGAGAACGACGTTGGGATCCTCTTGAGCTTCTTCGGCAGAGATACAGTTGACATGGCCACGTGAAGCGGTGACCGGCTTGGCGTGGAACACTTTCCCTGTCGGCTTGCCACGGCCAACAGCTTTAGCAGATTGATTGGGGTTGGTCTGGGGGCACTCACGCATATAGTGACCAGATTCCCCACATTTGAAACAAGTCACGGAACTGGTACGTGGAGGAGCATTATTGATTGGACCCCCATAGGGCTTGGCCGGTGCAGACTGTTGAACGGGGCGAGACGCCTCGAAAGATGGCCTCGGTGTGAACCTGGGTGGCAGGGCGGTGTTGGGTACCCACACGCGGCGCTTCTGAGGACCAGCACCGGATGAGGAACCCATGTCACGGCCATGCTTGCGTGTTGCGTCATAGTCAGTCTGACCAGTTTCAGCACTGATGGCTTTGTTGACAAGTTTCTGAAAAGATGTGCACTCATGCAGACGGAGGTCGCGGCGAAGCTCAGGACTAAGGCCCTTACGGAACCTTGCTTGCTTCTTGGCATCGGTAGACACTTCCTCAGTTGCATATCGTGCGAGATTACCAAACTCCCTGCTATAAGGCATCCACAGAAAGTCGGCCTTGGGTGAAACTGCAAAATTCTTCACGTTTACGGTCCATGAGACCCTCCGGAATGTGATGTTCACGGAAAGCCTCGCTGAACTCAGCCCAAGTAGTGACATGGCCCGCTGGGCGCATAGCTCCATAATTCTCCCACCATAGACTGGCGGGGCCTTCAAGATGATATGCAGCAAAGGTGACCTTGTCAGCCTCAGCTACTAGCGCGGAACGCAGCTTGTGAGAGATACTGCGAAGCCAGTCATCAGCGTCGAGAGGCTCGACGGAGTGGTGGAACGTGGGTGGATGCAATTTGATAAAATCACTGAGTGACACCACGTTAGTCCTCTGATGGTGTGCTGTATTCTGTTCAATACGCTCCAACAAACGGTTGGTCTCCCGCTTGTTTCTCTCAGCTTCCATCATAACCTCGGCTAGTGAAGGAGGATGAGGCAGATTTGCATCCCTGCCTTCACTGCCTTCGGCCTGCTCTTGAGAAGCAGGGTTAGCGCGCGTGTTGACCATCCTAGGTAACAAGACAATGATTTAGTCAGGATGATAAAATTCCGACATAGGATACAGAATGTAAGGAATAATTCGGAATGCAAGATGATCATCCGTATGACATGGTAAATACAGAAACTGCTTCTTTATTCCATCGTCATACACACCATACAGGGTTTAGTACAAGACCAAACAAAGTACTATTACGGTGAAAAAGGATTACATCTCATCGGAGGCATTCCAAGCTCCTATACATTATTTTTCTACACCTCCGGAAGGAGTACAAACTAGGTCATATCCCACGAGTCACGCGGGACGATAGACGACACAGCTAGTGCGAACTAGTGATACTACCACTAACTCAGACCGATCCGTAGTAGTCCTCGTAGAAGTCACCTCCATAGCCTGGAAGTTCAACATGATCATCCGGAAACAGACGGTCTCGCGGAGCTTGTGGACCATAGGGGCTAGGATGAGGCCTTGGACCAACAGACGGTGGCCTGCGGGGACCGCGAGGTGGGGTGATGCCTCCTACATCACGCCAAACCATCACGTCCGGCAGAGCAGATCTCACAGGATAGAGATCGCGCATATCCGAATATCCAGCTTGCACCGCCGGTGCGAACCGAGTCAAAGTAGCCCAGTGGTCAGCACGGGTATTGAAGAGCTCTAACCTTAAGGCCCGATTTTCACGGTCCTTATCCTCGAGCATCTCAGCAGTGGTGCGAGTCCGTGAATCCTCCTGAGTGGGGTCAGCATAAATAGCCTGGAGATACCCTTGTGCTCCCGGAAGTGATCCTGGCATATACCGGAAATCAGAGTCCCGAAATAGACCAGATCTGACTCGCATAATGGTCATCATAGAGTAGGCGGCGTCCTGCACAGCCATCTCAATAGTAACCCCGAGTCCATAGGAGCAGTGAAGAGGCTCGGTGGATCCAGGATAAGATGGAAATATCCTGACAGTGCAGAGATACTGGCTTTGATTAAAATCTCGGAATTGCTCTTCGACCGTGTACTCGGGATACCAGCGGTATCCAGCCTCAGTCATTACCCTGACCAACTTGGCAGTATGGCCGGGTACATCTAGACATCGAGTCAGGCGAACCACTTGATTGAGGTCGCGAGTGGCCATCTGAAAGCACAATCATAATGCAAAGGCATTAGAATTTCTAACAAAATTTCGGCAGCATAACAGCTGTAAATGCTCAAAAAGGATTTTGAGACATTTGACAAAGGATTTCGTACATACTCAACATCATCATATCAAAGTTCTGAAACCATTCTAACAACATAAGGTGGTAGTGGAACTGAACTAGGCTTGTAACCATCAAACTTATAAGGTACTACTGATTAGTAACTCGTGATCCTGATAGAGAGAATAGATCCTGATTCCTTAACCCCCGGTGGAAGAATGGACTGACTCAGATCAGAATGTCATAAGATAAGGAGTAAAAAGAGCCTTACGTTCCAACCCACAAACAATTCCCCTACATATAACTAAAGAATTTCTAGACTCAACATCGACCAGTTTGGCTTGGAGAACCTACAGGCAGTCCGGCTCTGATGCCAATGCTGTCAGGACCCCGACTCGATGTCACATCGATCTAGCCGATAACACCTCATATCACTTTGCGGCCTCACGCACGGTATCCCCACGGGTGTCGTCTTACCTTTTCCCGGGACCGTTTGCGCCTTTTGGCTCACGTATATGATAGTGTCGCTAGCATCCATATGATAAGGAGCCCGGGCTGACATGACTAGTCGTAAACCCAAAGTGGCACAGACTTACAGGGACAGGCATCCATGACCCAGCTTCGAACGTGTCGGTCATCAGCAAGTGGGTCCGGGCTGTAGCACTGGGCTAGCAGGACTCCGGTAAACCGGGCTGTAGCGGGCTAACAGGACTCCGGTACTCAAAGCGTGACATTTCCCCGAAGGGACAGACACAGGAACGAAGAAGGACACATGCCGGCCAGCCTAAGTGTTCCAGAGCAGTAGCAAGCTACCATGGCTCAGCGGTAACACTAGGAGACATTTCCCGGTAAGAGAGGCTACTAAAGATAAACAACTAGATAGTCAGATCCCACACATACCAAGCATTTCAATCATACACACAATATGCTCGATATGTGCAAATACAACGAAGCATCACAACATGACTCTACGACACAAGTACTTTATTTAAGGCTCAGGGAGCCATACATAACATACACAAAGGTACGGGTCTCACGACCCAACATACAAGTCATACAGTCATACAAACCAGCAGCGGAAGTAACTTGTCTGAGTACAGACAACTAGTAAAATAAAAGAGGCTTGGAAAGCCTAGCTATACTACGTGGTCCTTCACAAGCTCAGGGTCACCACCTGGGTCTTTAGCCTACTCGTTGATGTCAACGTCTACATAGAACCCATCAGAAGGGGTTGCAGCGTCTTCTGTAAAAATGTAGATTATAGCAACATGAGTACAAAGGTACTCAGCAAGACTTACATCAGATCCTACATACATGCATATTATCAAGAAGGGTTGGTGGAGTTATTGCAGCAAGCCAGCTTTGACTCTTGGCTAGGCTATCCTACGATACTCCAACTTGAAATGGTTTTGCGCACACGAGTCCACTACTCACCACTTCAATACACTACCGAGGATCCACCTCCGTCTTCCTACGGAAGAGCCATCCTCGGCACTCACACTTATCTTGAGGCTTTTAGTAGTTTCCATTTACTTGTCTATGAACTGTATAGGCAACCAAGTAGTCCTTTACCGCGGACGCGGCTATTCGAATAGATCATGTTAACCCTGCAGGGGTGTACTTCTTCATACATGTTTCCACCACTTAGCGTCTGCACACGACATGTGCTCGGCAGACTTCAAGCGAAAGCCGACGTGGGTGTAGACCACGACCTACCTAAACACTTAAGCCTCTAGTCCAGGTTTATCGCCTATTCAGGTTCCATCCGCAGGGAGTCCGGCCGAGGTTTCCCATACGGCCCCGAACGATGTGAACAGGGTTCCCGAGATACCTAACGGGTATTCGGTACACCCGGCCACGTACCTACCGCATCACAGCCCACCCCTACGGTCAGCGCTGTCCACGGCCTCCAGTAGGCTACAAACACCAGAAACTACTTGCAACTCCTGGACAGAGAGCTAGGGTGAATAAGAAGTCGAGCGGGGTCATATTTCAGGGCCCAATGCATGGTAGTAGCTGTATCTTAAATCACATATACAGATCTCAGTGCTTAAGGTCGGCTTCAATGAAACAACCCACCATGTACTCCTACATGGCCTCTCATCGATACCTTTACCAAATCGTGTTCACCACACCACTCTCATTACCGACATTAACATTTCACTCTAGCCCATCACCCAGATGAACCAGACCTGACACGACTCTAAGCATAGCAGGCATAGCAAGGTAGGAACAACACATACACATGGCTCAATCAACTCCTACACATGCTAGTGGGTTTCATCTAGTTACTGTGGCAATGACAGGTCATGCAGAGGAAATGGGTTCAACTACCGTAGCACACAGCAGTTTGAAACGCGTTGTCTTAATGCAGTAAAAGAGAGCAGGAGCGAGAACATGGGATTGTATCGATATGATCAAATGGTTGGTTGCTTGCCTGATGGTTCGATGCACGGATACGGTTCTTCGTTAGGGTAATCACGGTACTCCTCGGAGGCAGAACCTGTCGCAAAGGACACCGATACACAAGTATCACCAAACAATGTGCAACAATATGATGCATGCATGAAACATGGCAATATGAGTGTGTTGGGCTAATGCAACTAAAACCAGAAGGGTTTGAACAAATTTGAATCAAAGATTCAAATTTCAAACTCAAACATGGCCTCTTTAAAGTGCTTTTCCTTGTTCTGCTTAAAACATCAATTTAACTTGTTTGATCATGCATGAAAATAGTACAGATGGATAGATTGGATTTTTCTGATCATTTTTCATATATAATTTGTATGATTTGGAGTTACAGAATAAAAGTTATGAATTTTTGAAGTTTAAATAATATTCTGGAATTTCCTGATTTAAATTAAATCCAGAAATTATAATTATTGCGCCAGCATGACGTCAGCATGACGTCAGTGGTCAACTGCGGCTGTCTGGGGTCAAACCTGACGTGTGGGGGCCACACGTCAGTGACAGGGGGGTTTAACAGGTTAAATTAATCCTAATTAGGGATTAGTGGCGCTGGGGCCCACTGGTCAGTGTCAGGGGGTTAACTAACAGTGGTTAGCACTAATCCTAATTAGCTACAGGGCTGGGCCCACCTGTCAGGGACTCAGGGGGTGTCCTGCCGTGGTCAAAGTGGGTAAAACCCACCGGCGACGTGACGCCGACGAGGCCTAAGACGGCGGCGCGATGCGGAAACGCGCTACGGGGCACGGGCGAGGCCGTGCTTGGGCTCGTTGGAAAGCTCTTGCTCCCGCGTGTCGAACGGTGGTGGTGGCTGGGCCTGGGGTGGCCGGAGTCGACGGCGGCGAGCTCGGCTGCGGCCGCCGGAGTTCGGGTGCGGTCGGGATCGGTGTTGCAGGGGGTTTGGGGAGGCGTTAGCGCGTGCTGCGTACCCCTAGTGAGGTGTGGAGCACGATAGTGTGCTCGGTTGGGTGCTACGGTGACCGTGGCCACGACGGCGACATCGCCGGCGGCGTGGAGCTCTCGGCCAAGGTGGGGCTAGGGCCTAGAGGTCGGAAGAGACCAGGGGAGAAGGGGGAAACGATCCGGGGGCTCACCGCGGAGCTGCAGGGATGGTTAGCGGGCTCGGGGACGCGCTGGAGACGACGAATTCGACGGCGACGATGGTCGGAGCCCGAAGAGGGGAACGGCGACGTGGCGGCGATGCAGGGCTTCGGGGAGCTGTGGAGCGGTGGGGAGGAAGAGGGGGTCGTGGCGGAGCTTCTGAGCTAGTCGGGGAAGCGAGGGGTGGCCGGAGATGGCTGCTATGGCGAACGGCGGCGACGGGGGTGTTCGGCCGTGTGAGAGAGAGAGCGAGGGGAGGAGGGAGAGCCGGGGGAGAGTGAGAGAGAGCAGGGGGAGAGGCGTGGCGTCGTCCAGGGGCATCGAGGCGAGGAGGGGAGGGCAGGCAGGCAAGGAGAGAGGTGGCGTGGCGCGGTGGCGCGCGCGCGCGCCGGCCACACTCCCCTCCCTCTGTCGGGACGAAGACGACAGAGGAGGGAGGTGGGCTGGGCCGGCTGCTGGCTGGGCCAGCCAGCTGGCTGGGCCGCACAGTGGAGGAGCCCAGGTAAGCTCCTCCTGTTAATTATTTCTGTTTTTCTAATTTCTGACATTTGTTTTGATTTAAATAATATATTAAATCATTTATTTAACTTATGCCAATTTTTGCAGGGGCTAGATATATCATTCCAGAGCTCCTTTATAATTGGCATAATATTTGGACATATATTAATATATATAAAATATATTTCCAATGCAAATATTTATGCATTAATTCCAAATGCCCATAATAAATGTCCATGAGCCACTAAAATATTGGTTTGATTTTTATCTCTGTCCAATATTTCCAGAGAGCAACATGAGCATTTTCTTGGACCCTTTTGGAGAAATTTTTATTTGGGTCATTTTCAAAATGATTCTGAGGGTTTCACAGATCCCCATTTCAAGTTTCTGATGAAAGAGTAAACATGATGCGACACTCTAATGCATGGCTAGCTAGGATGTGACATCTGCACTAACCTTTGAATGATCTCCCTTCAACCAAACAAGGATATGAGCATGTGGCAGTCCCCGTTTCTGGAATTCAACGCTGTATAGAACTGGAAAGCAAAAACAACAACAGGTCAAAAAAACAGGGAAACACATATGCACTAAGCAGAAAATCTCAGACAACAGACCAACTGAAAGGAGAAAAGACAGTACCAGCCTTATTGGACCGTAGGCACGCCCCGACTTAATCTCATCTAGATATTCGTCAAGTTTCATGCTAAAGACCCTAACAACAATGTCAGCCCTGTCACGTGGCTTTTGTCCAGGTTCTGACAGCAAGGCCTCAGCAATCTCAAGCCACTTTGGATTACACGTAAAAGTAGTAAAAATATCAGGGGCACCATGCACTCGACAAATTGCAAGACCATCTTGGAAGTTCTCCTGAAAGTAATGCTTCCCACCAGTATGACTCGACGGGCAAATAGTTTTTTTCCCACAGACCAGCCATTGACATAACCCTGGCCAACAGCATCGGTAACACCCTGCATATGCTCAGATCGAAAATCATCCTGGTGCCTAAGTATGTACCAAAGTCGCTGCTCATCAATGCAAGCGCGACAGTCAACAACAATTTGTGAAGACAAAGACCCATAACATAAGTAAGGATTTGGCTGTTCTGCGCGGTAATGACACACATAACAGTAATAGTCCTGCATAGTAACTTTACCCCTGGTCTTTTCCCCGGCCCGCAATCCTTTATATGGAACATCAATTTGGAAACCTCTCTCACCATACGGGAACAACAGTGGATACTGCAATGGCATATAGGCTGGATGCAAAGAATTAATTTGCTGCAGCCCTTCAACCCTATGATGTATCATGATATCTCGAGAAGATGCGTCTAAAGTAAAATCACCAACAACCAGGGACGCCAGCTCATTAGCCGTGGGCAGGTTATACTGTGGACCATCACCTTCACCAGGCGCAATGATCCTAATAGTTATACGCTCAGCTGGATGCTCCTCTAACCTCTCTTTAGCCATCCTAAACTTCTTAACCAAAGAATTGTTCTAGTCAAGCATGTCCTTTAAACCCTCCACAATAGAACGATCTAACTGCCCTGAGGAAGTACCATCTACATTGACCGCATTCATCATATGGTCCACTTCATTAGCAGTGTCATAAATATACATCTCAGCGAATTTAGGAGACTCATCTTTCGATGGCAAAAGAGAACCAATACAGTGATGGACCTAACCACAAATCTTATAAAGGTTAGGACCACGCATACCCTCTAACGAACGATCAATGGTCACCCCCATAGATGTAAATGCAAACATGCAATTGTATTGTCGTATCTTAGTCAGGAATTGCTCGGAAACACGATCACCATCATAAGATAACAAACGATTCAACAAAGCAGGTGGTTCCTTGAAGGGTTTAACAACGACTTTTCCACCTTTGCAACAAAGGTTATAAACGATTTTACGTTGCACCCATGAAGAAGACGACTTGACCCTCTCCTCAAACCAAAAAGAGGCCTTACAATGGGGGCATTGATACTCGGGAGGGCCATGGTAAGATCGGTCCTTATAGGACGCTACAGAAAATGCAATACTCAGAAGCCAGCCATCATAAGAAAAGGAGAAAGCACAATTGTCAAGAACCTAACAGGCAGTACCTTTGAGATTGTCAACAACCTCGGCAGGAAACCCGGTCCAATCAGCTGGCAACTCATCTGGTAACCCATCTATAAACCCAAGATCTACACACGCGTTTGTTGTGAGAAACAACCCCCGAAACATACCAACCAAACAAAACAAATATGCACCCACGAACATGCAGACGAGCACCTGTAACACCGTGGCGGCGAAGGGTTCTAAGTAACTTACGCCTTTTTTGGTTTCTAGCCGACGTGGCAGGAGTGAGAACGGGGAACTAGCCATCCCCTGGGAAACCCGCAGAGCCAACACAAGTGAACACGTGCATACCAAACAAAACATAAGCAAACGACCACAGAAGACAACTTACTCTTTCTCTTACGAACACCCAGAGCACCAACAACAGAAGCATGTAAGACACGGCGACGATGAGCCATCACCAGTAATAAGTAGACATGAATGCAAGTACTGCATGTTGAGATAAAACAACAGCAAAGGCAGAAGATGTAAACACAGACAAATGCCAAAGAGGAGCAACCTAGACAGGATGGTTAATTAAAGAACCCTCAATTAATCACAAAGCTGAGCTGTTTATTACAGAGATCCCTAATAGAACTAATATAACACTATAATAATTCTGATTCAGCCTACCCACACTCTCCTAACCAGCCCCTAGAGCTCACGAACCGGACCAACCAACTGCGAGTACAACAGCTGGAGCTAAACACTCGCATTTACACCAGCGGTGTTCCTTTGTCCACCTGAATGCACCAAAGGCCAGGTAGACCGAGCAAGCGTGCCTGCAAGCACCACAGCCGACTGCGCAACACCTTTATACGCTAGCATGCTCTCATAATTGTAATCCGCAATAACAAAGCCATAAAACACTCTGTAAAAACCGGACCGCCTAATAAGCAGCCTGATCGTATAATGAGGAGCAGCCGTCAAACGAACTGCCCCAGAAAAAATGTGTTTGGCACCGTACTACATCCTCCCTAACAAGAACATCGATCTCAACCCCTCCAAGTAGAGAACCATCAGACGCCACCTCTCGAACATATGAATGGAATGGCAGTCGACAGTAGCCCGCAACAGCCTCAAACAGAGGCACACACGAAGAACGCGGGATAAACATGCCTGTAGTAATGACACATTAAGGAAAACCGAGAAAATACCGATGCACACCATACAAAGGGACAAACGCATGAGCATACATACCGAAGGACATGAAAATTAATCTTATAACCAAGTTATGGCTTACCGTGCGAAGCAACCAACAACACCACCGCGTTACAGGGCCTATCAACACGGCCGACTTAGAGAAATAACCTCTAGACCAAAACAACCTGCAAAACACAGAGTAGAAGACAGGCAAACCATCAACAAAGGCAACCGCCAAATTAAAGAGGCAACACAACAAAACATATATGAAAGTTAACCTAAAAAACACCTGGAAACACAATCCACCAAACCCACACCAAGCACTCTTCCCAATCACAAATGACAATAACATAAAAGCAAGGCAGGACCAAGACATACCAACCCCAAATCAATGATATGAGCTATAAAATACTGAACAGGGCCAAACATAAACAACAATGAACTAAACAATCCTCAGCAAGGCTCAACATAAACAACAATGAATTCAAACAAGGCAGGACCAAGTCATATTAACTCAGCTAGACAAGATCATGAAGATGCCATGCTTCTCCATTTTTTCAGAAGGCCATTGGACGAATCTAGACACAGCAGGTTGATCCACACGGGACACATTGCAGCAGACAAACACAAAAGGCACATGCCAGCATGAACCTATGCCTAGACAAACCCAAAAGGCACATGCCAACATGCATCCATGGCCTCCTGAACACAACCCCACATACAAAACAACAAACTCTTTAGTGATCTAGCTAGACCTGGCCAAATTCATGGACATGAAACCCAAAAAAAACCCGTACAGAGAAACTAACCAAGGGCCCCAGCAAAGCTAAAGATAAGTAAGTGTAAAGCAAATCTTCCCCTAACCCCCTGATAAGTAAAAGGGCAGGTACCTGACAAAATTTGAAAGGAAAGAAAAGTTGGTAGAAAACCACCAACAAACAAATCCTATGAACCGAGACAAAGCCAAGCACCTAATGGAGTGGAAAAAACAAACATCCATTCACCAGGAACCTATCCAGAGTAGCAAGATCCAAAAAAGCAGTAAAAGACACACGCCTGTCACCTATCACCAGGCAAACAAGACAAAAGCAAGAACAACAAAAATCCACTCAGAAAGAAATACATGCGCTGGTTCGCCACAACAGCACAAGAATACCATGATCCATCACCGTGCACACCTACCCTAATGCCAGGCATAACACAAAGAGCAAAACAGCACACGAACACATCCCGGCCGACAGGCGTACCACAACGAGCCAACCAGCACACGCACACATGTGCATAAGAGTCAACCAAGACAGAAAAAAGGACTATCAACAAAGAGAAAGGGAAAGTGCAATGGACCTGCAGATCCTTGGAGCAAGACGTGAAGACCAGCATGCACACGAGGATGAGCAGGTTCGCTGACCAAGCAGGAGTAACTGCAAAGAACATAGCAGCCGTCAGAAACATCAAAAGCCCATCTCGGCTGAAGAAGACCACATGGCTCGGGACAAAAGCAAGATTTACCCGCAGATCGAAGAACGGTGCAGCGGATCCAGGCCCATCGAAGAGGAGAACAGCGGATCTGCAACCAACACACACCCCAGATCCAAAACTGGTCATACACGATAGATGGAGTAGAGAAAAGAGGAGAGAACCGAGAGGACAACCACCTTAACCGGCGTCACGGCAGCGCGCCCCCATCGGAGCCCGTCGGCGACCAACCCTAGCGATGACTCGCAGACCAGAGCGCAGGAGCACGGAGAGGAGTGAGCACCAAGGGGAAACGAAACGAAAGGAGGACAGGAGGAGAAGAGGCAGGCGACGATGCAGGATAAAGGAGACGACCCACCCACCCCCTCCCCGCCCGCACCCACCCACACCCAAACACGGACCCAGAGAGAGGAGAGCCACCGACGTTGGCGCTTCTGGTCCCACCTGTAAATGATAGGGGCGAACGGGAGGAGCACCACACCGCGATTCCCTCCCCCCGCAAGTGAAGCGCCTGCACCCACCCACACCCAAACATGCACCCATCGAGAGGAGAAGCACCCACGTTGGCGTTTCTGGTCTCACCTGTAAACGGGAGGGGCGAACGGGAGGAGCACCACACCGAATCATAACTGGAGCCAACAAACGGACAGGATCACGCCGCGTCAGCTTGGACCCATAGATCGGACGGTCAGCATTCAGATCGACCTAGGAAGCCCCCTATTCCGGCACAAATCAAGAATTGAGATTATGAGGTGACACTAGTAGAAAACAGGGCTTTGATTCTAGCCGAGTCGGAGTAATAGTCCGGGTCACGTTACAAACCGGACTGATGTGAGCATTAGTCCCGGTTCAAGCGGCTATGACGCCGGACGGGGCTCGGTTGACATTAGTCCCCGGTTCGAATGGGACCTTTAGTTCCGACTGAAGACAGACCTTTGGGAAGGAGATAACTAGCAAAGAAAATCCAAGAACGAAAGGCGAACAATCAACACCAATGTGTAGCCTTTGGATAAGCACTCCAAAAACCTTACTCTTGCAAAAGCAAAGTTTCTACTCGACTAGTTGTTTTGATCCAAATAAACGAAGCGAAAGTTTAAACAAGGGATTTCTATTTATTTTTTTACCCTTGGTTCCTTAGTTCTACTTAGTTTTTCCCATGGCAACAAACATTTCTCACTTTTTCCTTCCACCACTCATCTCATTCTCACAATTTCCCAAACGGAGCCCCGTTGTCGGTGTCAAAACCGGCGGATCTCGGGTAGGGGGTCCCGAACTGTGCGTCTAGGCGGATGGTAACAGGAGACAAGGGACACGATGTTTTTACCCAGGTTCGGGCCCTCTCGATGGAGGTAAAACCCTACTCCTGCTTGATTGATATTGATGATATGGGTAGTACAAGAGTGGATCTACCACGAGATCAAGGAGGCTAAACCCTAGAAGCTAGCCTATGGTATGATTGTTGTAATGGTTGTGTGTCCTACGGACTAAAACCCTCCGGTTTATATAGACACCGGAGAGGGCTAGGGTTACACAGAATCGGTTACAATGGTAGGAGATCTACATATCCGTATCGCCAAGCTTGCCTTCCACGCCAAGGAAAGTCCCATCCGGACACGGGACGAAGTCTTCAATCTTGTATCTTCATAGTCTTGGAGTCCGGACGATGATGATAGTCCGGCTATCCGGACACCCCCTAGTCCAGGACTCCCTCAGTAGCCCCCGAACCAGGCTTCAATGACGACGAGTCCAGCGCGTATATAGTCTTCGGCGTTGCAAGGCGGGTTCTCCTCCAAATTCCATATGTTTGCCGAATAGTGTCCGGCTCCCTCACAAACGTTGCGCTCCTTGGCTTCTACGCCCAATAATGGCCCTCTTCCACGCGTCGCACGAATGCGAAAAGCCAGGGTATCTTTTATGTTTTACCCCCTAGCTGCGCAAATAATCTGTCTATAAGAGAGATAAGAATCCAGATCCAAATCACACCATCTTCCCTCTGCGAGTATTCATCGGAGCGCTTCTGACCTAAAACCCATTCCATCATGGACCGTCGACGCGGCTCCTCCTCTCGCGCTTCCAGCCCTCCGCCAGGAGATTGGAGGAGATGCTCGGTTCCGCACAATGAGCTAGTGAAGCTTCAAGCGGAGGGATATCTTCCTCCGGCCTTTATGGTCCCGGTTCGAGCCGGGCTGGCCACCTACAATGGTGGGAAGCAAGCGGAGGCCACCCCTAGCCCCTCTAAAGGAGAGCGGGTGTGCTTCGTCCCCTATCTAATAAGGGGGCTCGGAAGTCCTGTACATCCGTTCCTCCGCGGGCTCCTGGAGTTCTACGGACTCCAGCTCCATCACCTCACGCCTGCCTCTATTCTGCATATCACGGGTTTTGTAGCTCTTTGCGAGCTATTTCTGGGCACCGAGCCCCATTTTGCGCTATGGAAGAGGCTATTCTGCCTCGTACCCCGTTCTCATGAGGGGTCAATATATCAAGTGGGCGGTGCCGAAATATGGCGCGTCGCCGGGACCGGATACCCATCCGGAACCCCGAAGAAGGTGTCCGAAGACTGGCCTTCGGAATGGTTCTATGTAGAGGACGCTCCACTGCCGGACCCAGTTCGGATCGGCCTCCCGGGGTTTAGTGGGGCTCCTCTGAAGAAACGCCTAAGCTGGCGCCCGCGGAGCCCTCAACTGGAGGAAGACAAGGGTGTTGGAAATATGCCCTAGAGGCAATAATAAAAGTGTTATTATTATATTTCTTTGTTCATGATAATAGTCTTTTATTCATGCTATAACTGTATTATCCGGAAATCGTAATACACGTGTGAATACATAGACCACAATATGTCCCTAGTGAGCCTCTAGTTGACTAGCTCGTTGTGATCAACAGATAGTCATGGTTTCCTGGCTATGGACATTGGATGTCATTGATAATGGGATCACATCATTAGGAGAATGATGTGATGGACAAGACCCAATCCTAAGCCTAGCACAAAGATCGTGTAGTTCGTATGCTAAAGCTTTTCTAATGTCAAGTATCTTTTCCTTAGACCATGAGATTGTGCAACTCCCGGATACCGTAGGAATGCTTTGGGTGTACCAAACGTCACAACGTAACTGGGTGGCTATAAAGGTGCATTACAAGTATCTCCGAAAGTGTCTGTTGGGTTGGCATGAATCGAGACTGGGATTTGTCACTCCGTGTAAACGGAGAGGTATCTCTGGGCCCACTCGGTAGGACATCATCATAATGTGCACAATGTGACCAAGGGGTTGATCACGGGATGATGTGTTACGGAACGAGTAAAGAGACTTGCCGGTAATGAGATTGAACAAGGTATCGAGATACCGACGATCGAATCTCGGGCAAGTATAATACCGCTAGACAAAGGGAATTGCATACGGGATCGATTGAGTCCTTGACATCGTGGTTCATCCGGTGAGATCATCGTGGAACATGTGGGAGCCAACATGGGTATCCAGATCCCGCTGTTGGTTATTGACCGGAGAACGTCTCGGTCATGTCTGCATGATTCCCGAACCCGTAGGGTCTACACACTTAAGGTTCGACGACGCTAGGGTTATAAAGGAAGTTTGTATGTGGTTACCGAATGTTTTTCAGAGTCCCGGATGAGATCCCGGACATCACGAGGAGTTCCGGAATGGTCTGGAGGTAAAGGTTTATATATGGGAAGTCTTATTTTGGTCGCCGGAAAAGTTTCGCACTTTATCGGTATTGTACCGGGAGTGCCGAAAGGGGTCCGGGGGTCCACCGAGGGGGGCTCCACCTGCCCCGGGGGGCCACATGGGCTGTAGGGGGTGCGCCTTGGCCTATATGGGCCAAGGGCACCAGCCCCAAGAGGCCCATGCGCCAAGGAAACTTGGGGAGGGGAGAGTCCTAAAGGGGGAAGGCACCTCCGAGGTGCCTTGGGGAGGATGGACTCCTCCCCCCTCTTGGCCGCACCCCTTCCTTGGAGGAAGGGGCAAGGCTGCGCCTCCCCCCTCTCCCTTGCCCCTATATATAGTGGAGGGGAGGGAGGGCATCCATACCTGAAGCCCTGGCGCCTCCCTCCCTCCCGTGACACCTCCTCCTCTCCCGCAGGTGCTTGGCGAAGCCCTGCAGGATTGCCACGCTCCTCCACCACCACCACGCCGTTGTGCTGCTGCTGGATGGAGTCTTCCTCAACATATCCCTCTCTCCTTGCTGGATCAAGGCATGGGAGACGTCACCGGGCTGTACGTGTGTTGAACGCGGAGGTGTCGTCCGTTCGGCACTAGGATCTCCGGTGATTTGGATCACGACGAGTACGACTCCTTCAACCCCGTTCTCTTGAACGCTTCCGCTTAGCGATCTACAAGGGTATGTAGATGCACTCTCCTTCCCCTCGTTGCTGGTTTCTCCATAGATAGATCTTGGTGACACGTAGGAAAATTTTGAATTTCTGCTACGTTCCCCAACAGTGGCATCATGAGCTAGGTCTATTGCATAGATTCTTTGCACGAGTAGAACACAAAGTAGTTGTGGGCGTTGATGTTGTTCAATATGCTTACCGTTACTAGTCCAATCTTGTTTCGACGGTATTGTGGGATGAAGCGGCCCGGACCGACCTTACACGTACTCTTACGTGAGACAGGTTCCACCGACTGACATGCACTTGGTGCATAAGGTGGCTAGCGGGTGCCAGTCTCTCCCACTTTAGTCGGAACGGATTCGATGAAAAGGGTCCTTATGAAGGGTAAATAGCAATTGACATATCACGTTGTGGTTTTGCGTAGGTAAGAAACGTTCTTGCTAGAAACCCATAGCAGCCACGTAAAACATGCAAACAACAATTAGAGGACGTCTAACTTGTTTTTGCAGGGTATGCTATGTGATGTGATATGGCCAAGAAGAATGTGATGAATATATTTGATGTATGAGATTGATCATGTTCTTGTAATAGGAATCACGACTTGCATGTCGATGAGTATGACAACCGGCAGGAGCCATAGGAGTTGTCTTTATTTATTGTATGACCTGCGTGTCATTGAACAACGCCATGTAATTACTTTACTTTATTGCTAACCGGTAGCCATAGTAGTAGAAGTAATAGTTGGCGAGACAACTTCATGAAGACACGATGATGGAGATCATGATGATGGAGATCATGGTGTCATGCCGGTGACGATGATGATCATGGAGCCCCGAAGATGGAGATAAATGGAGCTATATGATATTGGCCATATCATGTCACTACTATATAATTGCATGTGATGTTTATTATGTTTATGCATCTTGTTTACTTAGAATGACGGTAGTAAATAAGATGATCCCTTACAACAATTTCAAGAAGTGTTCTCCCCTAACTGTGCACCGTTGCTACAGTTCGTCGCTTCGAAGCACCACGTGATGATCGGGTGTGATAGATCCTTACGTTCACATACAACGGGTGTAAGACAGATTTACACATGCAATACACTTAGGGTTAACTTGACGAGCCTAGCATGTACAGACATGGCCTCGGAACACGGAGACCGAAAGGTCGAGCATGAGTCGTATAGAAGATACGATCAACATGAAGATGTTCACCGATGATGACTAGTCCGTCTCACGTGATGATCAGACACGGCCTAGTTGACTCGGATCATGTAATCACTTAGATGACCAGAGGGATGTCTATCTGAGTGGGAGTTCATAAGATGAACTTAATTATCCTGAACATAGTCAAAAGACCTTTTGCAAATTATGTCGTAAGCTCGCGCTTTAGTTCCACTGTTTTAGATATGTTCCTAGAGAAAATATAGTTGAAAGTTGACAGTAGCGATTATGCGGACAATAGAAAGCTGATGTCCTTAATGCACCGCTCAGTGTGCTGAACCCCAAACGTCGTTTGTGGGTGTTGCGAACATCGGACATACACGTTTTGATAACTACGTGATAGTTCAGTTAAACGGTTTAGAGTTGAGGCACCAAAGACGTTTTCGAAATGTTGCAGAACATATGAGATGTTTCGAGGGCTGAAATTGGGATTTCAGGCTCGTGCCCACGTCAAGAGGTATAAGACCTCCGACGATTTTCTTAGCCTGCAAACTAAGGGAGAAAAGCTCAATCATTGAGCTTGTGCTCAAATTGTCTGAAGTGCAACAATCACTTGAATCGAGTGGGAGTTGATCTTCCAGATGAGATAGTGATGTTTCTCCAAAGTCATTGCCACCAAGATGCTAGAGCTTCGTGATGAACTATAACATATCAGGGATAGATATGATGATCCTTGAGGTATTCACGATGTTTGACACCATGAAAGTAGAAATCAAGAAGGAGCATCAACTTTTGATGGTTGGTGAAACCACTAGTTTCAAGAAGGGCAAGGGCAAGAAGGGATACTTCATGAAACGGCAAATCAGCTGCTGCTCTAGTGAAGAAACCCAAGGTTGAACCCAAACCCGAGACTAAGTGCTTCTGTAATAAGGGAACAACCACTAGAGCGGAATTACCCTAGATACTTGGTAGATGAGAAGGCTGGCAAGGTCGATAGAAGTATATTGGATATACATTATGTTAATGTGTACTTTACTAGTACTCCTAGTAGCATCAGGGTATTAAGATACCGGTTCGGTTGCTAAGTGTTAGTAACTCGAAATAAAAGAGCTACGGAATAAACGGAGACTAGCTAAAGGTGAGCTGACGATATGTGTTGGAAGTGTTTCCAAGTTTGATGTGATCAAACATCGCACGCTCCCTCTACCATGAAGATTAGTATTAAACCTGAATGATTGTCATTTGGTGTTTGCGTTGAGCATAGACATGATTGGATTATGTCTATCGCAATACGGTTATTCATTTAAGGAGAATAATGGTTATTCTATTTATTTGAATAATACCTTCAATGGTCTTGCACCTAAAGGAATGGTTTATTGAATCTCGATCGTAGTGATACACATTTTCATGCCAAAAGATATAAGATAGTAATGATAGTACCACATACATGTGGCACTGAGTCATATTGGTATAAAACGCATGAAGAAGCTCCATGTTGATGGATCTTTGGACTCAATCATTTTTGAAAAGTTTGAGACATGTGAACCATGTCTATTGGTATATATGCATGAAGAAACTACATGCAGATGGATCGTTTGGACTCACTTGATTTTGAATCACTTGAGACATGCAAATCATACCACATGGGCAAGATGACTGAAAAGCCTCATTTTAAGTGAGATGGAACAAGATAGCAACTTGTTGGAAGTAATACATTTTGATGTGTGCAGTCCAATGAGTGCTGAGGCATGCAGTGAATATCGTTATGTTCTTTCTTCACAGATGATTCGAGTAGATGTTGAGTATATTTACTTGATGAAACACAAGTCTGAATTATTGAATGGTTCAAGTAATTTCATAGTGAAGTTTAAGATCTTCGTGACAAGAGGATAGAATGTCTATGATATGATCATAGAGATGAATATCTGAGTTACGAGTTTTGGCACACAATTAAGACATTGTGGAAATTGTTTCACAATTAATACCACCTGGAACACCATAGTGTGATGGTGTGTCCGAACATCATAGTTGCACCCTATTGGATATGGTGCGTACCATGATGTCTCTTATCGAATTACCACTATCGTTCATGGGTTAGGCATTAGAGACAACCGCACTCACTTTAATAGGGTACCACGTAATTCCGTTGAGATGACACCGTATGAACTATGGTTTAGAGAAACCTAAGTTGTCATTTCTTAAAGGTTTGGGGCTGCGACACTTATGTGAAAAAGTTTCAGGTTGATAAGCTCGAACCCAAAGCGGATAAAATGCATCTTCATAGGACACCCAAAACAGTTGGGTATACCTCCTAATTCAGATCCGAAAGCAATAGGGATTGTTTCTTGAATCGGGTCCTTTCTTGAGGAAAAGTTCGTCTCGAAAAGTTGAGTGGGAGGATGGTGGAGACTTGATGAGGTTATTGAACCATCACTTCAACTAGTGTGTATCAGGGCATAGGAAGTTGTTCCTGTTGCACCTACACCAATTGAAGTGGAAACTTATGATAGTGATCATGAAGTTTCGGATCAAGTCACTACCGAACCTCGTATGACGACAAGGACGCGTACTGCTTCAGAGTGGTACGGTGATCCTGTCTTAAAGGTCATGTTGCTAGACAACAATGAACCTACGAGCTATGGAGAAGCGATGGTGGGCCCAAATTCCGACAAATGGTTAGGAGCCATGAAATCCGAGATAGGATCCATGTATCAGAACAAAGCATGGACTTTGGTGGACTTGCCGATGATCGGCAAGCCATTAAGATAAATGGATCTTTAAGAAGAAGACGGACGTGGATGGTAATGTCACCGTCTGTGAAGCTCGACTTGTGGCGAAGAGTTTTTCAGAAGTTCAAGGAGTTGATTATGATGAGATTTTCTCATCCGTAGTGATGCTTAAGTCCGTCGGAATCATGTTAGCATTAGCTGCATTTATGAAATCAGCCAATTGGATGTCAAAACGAGTTTCCTTACCAGTTTTCGTAAGGAAAGGTTGTATGTGATACAATCAGAAAGGTTTTGTCGATCCTAAGGATGCTAAAAGGTATGCTAGCTCCAGCGATCCTTCCATGGACTGGAGTAAGCATTTCGGAGTTGGAATATGTACTTTGATAAGATGATCAAAGATTTTGGGTTTATACAAAGTTTATGAGAAACTTGTATTTCCAAAGAAGTGAGTGGGAGCACTATAGAATTTCTGATGAGTATATGTTGTTGACATATTGTTGATCAGAAATGATGTAGAATTTCTGGAATGCATATAGGGTTATTTGAAAAGTGTTTTTCAATAGAAAACCTAGATTAAGCTACTTGAACATTGAGCATCAAGATCTATGAGGATAGATCAAAAACGCTTAATGGTACTTTCAAATGAGCACGTACCTTGACATGATCTTGAAGGAGTTCAAGATGGATCAGTCAAAGAAGGAGTTCTTGCCTGAGTTGTAAGGTATGAAGTTAAGAGTTAAAGCTCGACCACGGCATAAGAGAGAGAAAGGACGAAGGTCGTCCCCTATGCTTCAGACGTAGGCTCTATAGTATGCTATGCTATGTACCGCACCTGATGTGTGCCTTGCCACATGTCTGGCAAGAGGGTACAAAGGTGATCAAGGACTGGATCACCAGATAGCGGTCAAAATTGTCCTTGGAGTAATAAGGATTTATTTCTCAATTATGGAGGTGATAAAGAGTTCGGCGTAAAGGGTTACGACGATGCAAGCTTTAACACCTATCCGAATGACTCTGAGTAGCAAACCGGATACGTATAGTGGAGCAACCATTTGGAATAGCTCCAAGTGGAGCGCGGAAGCAACATTTACAATATGACATAGAGAATTGCGAAGTACATACAGATCTGAATGTTGCAGACCCGTTGACTAAAACCTCTCTCACAAGCAGAACGTGATCAAACCCCAGATCTCATTGAGTCTTAATCACATGATGATGTGAACTAGTTTAGTGACACTAGTAAACTCTTTGGATGTTGGTCACATGGTGATGTGACCTGTCAGTGTTAATCACATGGTGATGTGAACTAGATTATTGACTCTAGTGCAAGTGGGAGACTGTTGCAACTATGCCCTAGACGCAATAATAAAAGTGTTATTATTATATTTCTTTGTTCATGATAATAGTCTTTTATTCATGCTATAACTGTATTATCCGGAAATCATAATACACGTGTGAATACATAGACCACAATATGTCCCTAGTGAGCCTTTAGTTGACTAGCTCGTTGTGATCAATAGATAGTCATGGTTTCCTGGCTATGGACATTGGATGTCGTTGATAACGGGATCACATCATTAGGAGAATGATGTGATGGACAAGACCCAATCCTAAGCCTAGCACAAAGATCGTGTAGTTCGTATGCTAAAGCTTTTCTAATGTCAAGTATCTTTTCCTTAGACCATGAGATTGTGCAACTCCCGGATACCGTAGGAATGCTTTGGGTGTACCAAACGTCACAACGTAACTGGGTGGCTATAAAGGTGCATTACAGGTATCTCCGAAAGTGTCTGTTGGGTTGGCACGAATCGAGACTGGGATTGGTCACTCCGTGTAAACGGAGAGGTATCTCTGGGCCCACTCGGTAGGACATCATCATAATGTGCACAATGTGACCAAGGGGTTGATCACGGGATGATGTGTTACGGAACGAGTAAAGATACTTGCCGGTAACAAGATTGAACAAGGTATCGAGATACCGACGATCGAATCTCGGGCAAGTATAATACCGCTAGAGAAAGGGAATTGCATACGGGATCGATTGAGTCCTTGACATCGTGGTTCATCCGGTGAGATAATCGTGGAACATGTGGGAGCCAACATGGGTATCCAGATCCCGCTATTGGTTATTGACCGGAGAACGTCTCGGTCATGTCTGCATGATTCCCGAACCCGTAGGGTCTACACACTTAAGGTTCGATGACGCTAGGGTTATAAAGGAAGTTTGTATGTGGTTACCGAATGTTGTTCGGAGTCCCGGATGAGATCCCGGACGTCACGAGGAGTTCCGGAATGGTCCGGAGGTAAAGATTTATATATGGGAAGTCTTATTTTGGTCGCCGGAAAAGTTTCGCACTTTATCGGTATTGTACCGGGAGTGCCGAAAGGGGTCCGGGGGTCCACCGGGGGGGGTCCACCTGCCCCGGGGGGGGGGGCACATGGGCTGTAGGGGGTGCGCCTTGGCCTATATGGGCCAAGGGCACCAGCCCCAAGAGGCCCATGCGCCAAGGAAACTTGGGGAGGGGAGAGTCCTAAAGGGGGACTCCTTCCCCCCCTCTTGGCCGCACCCCTTCCTTGGAGGAAGGGGCAAGGCTGCTCCTCCCCCCTCTCCCTTGCCCCTATATATAGTGGAGGGGAGGGAGGGCATCCATACCTGAAGCCCTGGCGCCTCCCTCCCTCCCGTGACACCTCCTCCTCTCCCGCAGGTGCTTGGCGAAGCCCTGCAGGATTGCCACGCTCCTCCACCACCACCACGCCGTTGTGCTACTGCTGGATGGAGTCTTCCTCAACATCTCCCTCTCTCCTTGCTGGATCAAGGCATGGGAGACGTCACCGGGCTGTACGTGTGTTGAACGCGGAGGTGCCGTCCGTTCGGCACTAGGATCTCCGGTGATTTGGATCACGACGAGTACGACTCCTTCAACCCCGTTCTCTTGAACGCTTCCGCTTAGCGATCTACAAGGGTATGTAGATGCACTGTCCTTCCCCTCGTTGCTGGTTTCTCCATAGATAGATCTTGGTGACACGTAGGAAAATTTTGAATTTCTGCTACGTTCCCCAACAAAGGGCGTCCATTATCTGATGGGCCGGATAAGATTGCTGGCCCATTCCGGATTGACCATGATTCGAGTCATGGCCACGTGCATAATGCGGGGGTTGCAGCCGCTGCAATACAGGGGCCACCCCATGTGGGATTTCAATGGGGAAAATGATGCCACCCGTCATGGCCGCAAAGGGCCGGAGTCGGCCAAAGATCTCGTGAAGATTCTGTCCGGCCTGTACAAGGGGGAGAAGCAAGACTTCCTCCAGACGAGCCCGTTGGATGGGTTCTCAATGAATAACCCTCGGAGCTGGGTAAGCGGACGTTCATTTATCCGACCTGTGCTTTCAAAGTTAAGTACCTTACCTTATGGATTTGACGCAGGAACTGCGCCGGACTGTGGAGAGCATACATAGTCCGGCCCCACAACCCGAGGAACCGGGAAGGTCCCTCGATCCGGCCTCCGAAGAGGATCTGGACATAAAGGTGGAGCTAATTGACGGGGTGTTCCACCAACTCAGCATGGACAATGCTTTAGTCGCCATCACGACGGACTACCCCGGCCTAACCCCGGCTTCCTAGGTGAATATGACCGAAGTCTGACACCATCATTTCGTCCTTGCGCATTTCTGACCACCGTATATAATGGTGTCTCGCAGGAGGTGCCTTCAAGGCAGGAGGCCGAGGCCACGGCGGCTGACCAACATGGGTCAGTCCGGCCCCGCAGGCGGAAGAGGAGTGCGGCGCGGGTCGAAACATCACCACTTAGGTATAGCCCGCGTCTTGTTATTTAGGAAAAGGATTTCCAGGAGGTGTATTAACGCTCGTGACCTTTCCAGGAGAAAGAGCACTCGCCGGACGGTGTCCGGAGAGGTTGCCAACCGAGCCTCCGTCCGCCAGGCTCCAACACCTGGACTGGAGGGGGAGGTGAGCGCAAGGTGCGAGCCGGATTCTCCTCCAGTGGAGGATGCGGACCGGCTGTCCGCCACCAGGTCTAAGGTGGAGAGCGCCATGAATCATAGGCGTCGCCGGACAGTTCTGCGTGACGCGTGTTTCTCCCCAGAGGCGTTGAATGCCTTTAACGCGGGAGACACGCACCTCCGTGCTGCTCGAGATGGTTTAACCAGAGCCAAGGAGCAATATGTAAAAGACATACGGGTAAGAGATTTTAATGGTTATATATGCCAGTAGCCCTCGAGACTTAAAGTAGTTAAAGTAACTGATTTAAGGATCATATAATTTGCAGGATCTTACAGAGAAGAATGCCCAATTGTCCTAGGAGTTGCAAGAGTGCAAGGCCCAACTTGAGGCCGCACTCGCTGCCGCAGGAGGAGACACAGAGACCCCTTCTGGTAACACATTATTTCAAAAAGATAAGCGGTGTGCGGCGTGCGTGTAAGTCTGACTTTAACATTGCAGATGTTGCCGGACTGGATCCGGACAAGCAACACCTACTGCGCCAGCTGAAGGCCGGCGGGAGGGTTCTTATGAAGGTACAGCAGGAGAGGAACAAACTCCAGGATGCCCACATCCAGCTTGGGGAAGAGCTGAAAGGTGTTCGGGCCGAGCTGTCTGGCTCCGTGAAGAAGAATCAGCGACTTCATCGCGGCATCTATGGTGAGTGCTTGAGCGAATTCTTTTGTAAAGAAGAGTTCGGCGAGGAAGCCTATTGACAGAAATATGCCTTGTAGGTGCGCTCACAGGTCGCCCTGCGGAGGAAATGCCCGTTTCGACGGGTGACCAACTTCCCGAGCTGGTGCAACTGCTCGAACGTATTCGGCAGGCGATGAGTGGTGTCGACCAGGCCCTATGGCCATCCGTCTCCCTACCCGAGGGCCTTGGAGAGCTTGCGGAGAAGCTTCAGGAAGTACGGCAGCACTTCCGCTTGTGGAAGATATCGGCCTGCCGTCAAGGTGCCAGGGAGGCCTGGGCCATGGTGAAGACGCGGTACAAGAAGGCGGATCCAAACCACATGGCCGAGGTCGGACCTGTGGGGCCCGATGGGAAGGAGATCCCTGTGAGCTTAGTGTACGACCAAGTAGAGTTGGCCGCTAAGTATTCCCAATGGGACTGTAAATTAGACAGCCTGTTAGACGGGATTGAGGAGGAGTACAGTCAGTCAATTTGACTATGTATTTAAAATGACATGTAAAATGCCTTCTAGCCGGATTGTAGATCGTTTGTCTTTGCCGACCTTTTCGCTTCGACCTCGGGACCCTAGAGCCCGAAGTGTGTCCGAATACCCTCTCAGTTATGACAAAACCGGGGTATGCATGGAGACCAGGCGTAGGGGCCCTTAGTTCTTTATCAGACAAGTGCCCAACTAGTTATGTTATATTACATGGTTAGTAAGAAACATCTTCCAGGGAGAATAGTTCCGTTAAGGGTTCCTTTCCCTGGGAGGCATGCCCTAAAGTGCATGTCCGGACTGCGAAAAAAGCAGGAAAACATCTAGGTGCAGATAGATAAATATGTAAAAAATCGTCTTTCAAGTCACCGACCGAATATTCTCTTAAGAACGCTAGGTTTTGGCTTCACCCAGTCTGAGGTACACATCCGGCTGACCCGGCAATAACAATCGCAGAGGTGCTCCCTTTACCTCCTAGCCGAACAATCGGGAACGTAGGGGTAAGCACAGGAGCCAGGCAACCCAGCTTGGCCAAAACTTAAGTCATATCGATGCATATAATGGTGAATAAAAGGTACATGTGGAAGTTTGACACATGTGCTGGGCATCAAGCCCTGATAAGTAAGCTTCTGGTAAAGAAGCCCCCAGGTATAATGAGTGCGGATAGCACATCAAGTGTGTGCGAACAATGCGCAAATAGGCCTCTAAGGGCTTTTATGAAAAAGGTGAGAGAAAAGAGAGAGATGAAAAGACGGCTGAAGTGTAAAAATATGAACGGAGGAAGGAAACGAACTCTTAGTCCGACGCTAGGCATAAAATCTTCGGAGGCGGGCCGCGTTCCATGGGTTCGGCTCGAGTCGGTTGTCCGATGCATTTCGCAGACGATATGCTCCGCCGGTCAGGACATGGTCGATGATGAAGGGACCCTCCCATTTGGGCTTGAGTTTGTCCTTTTTCTTGTCCGGCAGGCGTAGAACTAGTTCGCTAACGTTGTAAGTTTTGGCCCGTACTTCTCTGCTTTGATATCTTCGAGCCTGCTGCTGATAGAATGTGGAACGGGCCTTTGCCACATTGCGTTCTTCCTCCAATGCGTCCAAGCTGTCTTGCCGATCCAGCTCGGCTTCTCTTTCTTCGTACATGCGCACTCGAGGTGAGTCATGAATTATGTCGCAGGGCAAAACTGCCTCTGCGCCGTATACCATGAAAAATGGTGTGAAACCGGTGGTACGATTTGGCATGGTCCGCAACCCCCAGAGCATGGAGTCAAGCTCCTATACCCAGTGCGTATTAGAGTCCGTAAGGGACCGCACTAGTCTGGGCTTGATGCCGCTCATTATCAGACCATTTGCTCGCTCAACTTGACCGTTGGTTTGAGGGTGATAGACTGAAGCGTAATCGAGCTTAATGCCCATATTTTTGCACCAGAGTTTGACCTTGTCAGCCGTGAATTTCGTGCCGTTATCGGTGATGATGCTATGGGGGACGCCATAACGGTGTACTACCCCGGATATGAATTCTATCACTGGTCCGGACTCTGCCGTTTTAACTGGCTTGGCCTCTATCCATTTGGTGAATTTTTCCACCATGACCAATATGTACCTTTGCTTGTGGGTTCCCCCTTTAAGGGGTCCAACCATGTCAAGCCCCCAGACCGCGAACGGCCAGGTAATGGGTATGGTTTTGAGGGCGGTAGGTGGCATATGGCTCTGATTAGCAAAGAGCTAACAACCAACGCATCTTTGGACTAAGTCCTGAGCATCTGCCCGGGCCGTCGGCCAATAAAATCCTGTACGAAAGCCCTTGCCTACAAGGGCCCGAGCTACGGCATGGTGTCCGCCTAGTCCGGCATGAATTTCAGCCAGAAGATTTCGCCCTTCCACTTCGGAGATACACCTTTGAAGGACTCCGGTTGTGCTTTTCTTATAAAGTTCTCCCTCGTGGACCTTGTAGGCTTTAGATCGCCGAACTATACAGCGGGCCTCATTTTGGTCTTGGGAAGTTCCTGCCTAGTTAAGTAGGCTAGGAATGGCTCTGTCCACGGGGCAATTACTGCCATTATTTCGTGGGCAGAAGGTGTTATTTCGTCGGCTGAGCCGCCGATTATGTCAGATTGTTCTGTGTTGGGTAGTGCGGCTGCTTCCGAGTTGTTATTTCCGGACTCCTCTTCCCATAGTACGAATGGCTTAAAGAGCCGTTCCAGGAAGATGTTTGGAGGGACAGCGTCGCGTTTCGCGCCGATGCGTGCCAATACGTTGGCTGCTTGGTTATTATCCCTGGCTACGTGGTGGAATTCGAGTCCTTCGAACCGAGCTGACATTTTTAGGAAAGCGTTACGATAGGCTGCCATTTTCGGATCCTTGGCGTCAAAGTCTCCATTTACTTGGGATATTGCAAGGTTTGAATCCCGCGCACCTCTAGGCGTTGAATGCCCATGGAGATTGCCATCCGGAGGCCATGTAGGAGGGCCTCGTATTCGGCTGCGTTGTTGGAGTCCGTGTACATTATCTGGAGTACGTATTGGACTGTATCCCCGGTTGGGGACATCAATACAACGCCAGCCCCAAACCGGCCAACATTTTGGAGCCATCAAAATGCATAATCCAATTGGAGTATGCGCCGTACTCTTTAGGAGTTCGGCTTCAGTCCATTCAGCGACAAAGTCAGCCAAGACTTGCGACTTTATGGCTCGCCGAGGTTTGTAAGTTATATCGAATGGTAATAGCTCAATGGCCCATTTTGCGATCCTGCCCGTCGCGTCGCGGTTGTTTATAATGTCGTTGAGGGGCACTTCGGAGGCCACTGTTATCGAACACTCTTGAAAGTAGTGTCGGAGCTTCCGGGATGCCTTGAACACCGCGTACGCTATCTTTTGATAGTGCGGGTAACGGGACTTGCAGGGGGTTAAGACCGTGGATACGTAGTACACTGGTTTATGAAGATGGAATTTACGCCCTTCTGTTTCTCGTTCGACGACGAGCACCGCGCTTACAACTTGATGTGTTGCCGCGATATATAACAACATTGGTTCGTCTAGGTTAGGCGCAGCTAGGACCGGATTTGTTGCCAATATGGCTTTTATTTCTTCGAATCCGGCGGTGGCAGCATCCGTCCATTCAAAATGTTCGGTGCGCCTGAGGAGGCGATAGAGGGGCAGTGCCTTTTCTCCCAAAAGGGAGATGAAGCGGCTTAAGGCCGCCACGCATCCAGTCAATTTTTGTATTTGTTTGAGGTCTTTTGGAATATCCAGCTGTGACAAAGCTCGGATCTTGGCTGGGTTTGCTTCAATTCCTCTACTAGATACGATGAAGCCCAGGAGCTTCCCGGCTGGTACGCCGAAAACGCATTTTTCCGGATTCAGCTTGATGTCATATGCTCGGAGGTTGTCGAATGTGAGCCTCAAATCATCTACTAGAGTTTCGACGTGTTTGGTTTTGACGACTACGTCGTCTACGTATGCCTCTACTGTTTTGCCGATCTGGGTAGCCAGACATGTCTGAATCATGCGCTGATATGTTGCGCCGGCGTTTTTGAGTCCGAAGAGCATCGTGTTAAAGCAGAATGGTCCATATGGAGTGATGAATGCCATTGCGGCTTGGTCCGCCTCCGCCATCTTAATTTGATGGTAGCCGGAGTATGCGTCAAGGAAGCACAATGAATCGTGCCCTGTGGTAGCATCGATTATTTGGTCGATGCGGGGAAGGGGGAAGGGATCCTTTGGGCAGGCCTTGTTGAGGTCTTTAAAATCGACACATAGGCGCCAGGATTTATCCTTCTTTGGTACCATTACCAGGTTTGCTAGCCAGTCCGGATGTTTGATGTCTCTGATGAATCCGGCTTCCAGTAGTTTGGCTAGCTCCTCTCCCATTGCCTGTCTTTTGGGTTCAGAAAATCGCCGAAGAGCCCGTTTGATTGGCTTGAATCCCTTTAGGATATTGAGGCTGTGTTCTGCCAATCTGCATGGGATTCCTGGCATATCAGAAGGGTGCCAGGCAAAGATGTCCCAACTTTCCCGAAGGAATTCTCGTAGTGCGGCGTCTACATCAGGGTTTAACTGTGCCCCGATGGAGGCCGTCTTTGTGGGGTCCGTTGGATGGACCTAGAACTTGACTATTTCGTCAGCTGGTTTAAAGGAGGTGGACTTGGATCTCTTATCGAGTATCACATCGTCCCTATTCACCGTAGAGCGCAGCGCAGTGAGTTCCTCTGCAGCTAGGGCTTCGGATAGTGCTTCCAGGGCTAATGCGGCTGTTTTGTTTTCGGCGCGGAGTGCTGTGTCCGGATCACTAACGAGAGTGATTATTCCGTCGGGCCCGGGCATCTTAAGCTTCATGTACCCGTAATGGGGTATAGCTTGAAAAATTGTGAATGCCTCCCGTCCTAATATAGCGTGATATCCAATGCTAAACGGGGCCACTTGGAACGTGACCTCTTCGGATCTGTAATTGTCCGGCGAGCCGAACACCACATCAAGTGTGATTTTTCCAGTGCAGCGTGCTTCCCGGCTAGGGATTATTCCTCTAAAGGTTGTGCTGCTTTGCTCAATGCGGCTCCAGTCTATTTCCATTTTTTGAAGAGTTTCCTCATAGATGATGTTTAATCCGCTGCCGCCATCCATGAGTACCTTGGTAAGGCGAAAGCCATCCACTATCGGACTGAGGACCAATGTGGCTGGTGCTCGGGCTGTTCGGAATTTAGGTTCGCCGCTGGCGTTGAAGGTGATGGCCGTGTCGCTCCATGGATTTGTTGTTGCTACTTGGTAGACTTCGGCGAGGCTGCGGATTGTTCGTTTCCGCATATTATTTGATGCGAAAGTCTCGAAGACTGTTGACACCGTACTGGTACTGTTGGAGTGGCTCTCCGGGGCTAGAAGCTCTTCGCCATTTTTGGCCACCTGCCGCAGGATCCAACATGCTCGAAGGCTATGTGTTGGAGTGGCGCCTTCTGTACTGTGAATTTTACAGGGTCCGCTGAGCCATCCCTCCAGTACGGTTCCATGCCCTTTATGGGGTTTTTGCTTTTTGGTTTTTGTACCTGGTGCCTGAGTGTGATGCACCCTTTTGTTTCGGACTAGGGTTGTATTCGGGGCCGGATTGTCCCAAAACTTAGTTTCGGTTTTCCGGAAACTCTCCATCGCACAGTACTTTCGTACTATGGACGCCAGATCGGCGAAGCGTGTAATTTCGCGACGACTGATGGCGTTCAATATTCCCTCGTCCGTGCAATTATTGCAGAAAATTGAAATTGCGTTTTCCTCACGGCAGTCCTTTATCCTGTCCATAACCAGGAGGAATCTGGCCCAGTAATGATGTACTGTTTCGGCGGGTTCTTGCCGGATTTGAGATAGATCGCATAAGTCTGGGTGGGTGGGTGGAATTAAGTCCGGAACCCTACCCATCTCGAGGCTCAAGGGCTAGAAAGTTTCCGAATTTGGAAGCTTGGATTGCTGGATGTTGTTCAACGAGTCTGGTCCGATGCCTGACTTTAGGTTCAGTGCTTGATCGACGTCCGTCCCTCCGCGGAAATCCGGCATGGAGGGTTCGGGAGTCCGGACATGACTAGTTTTCAATACAGAAGAAGATTCACCGCGTCGTTCCTCTACCACCGCAACATGGTGGGTAACCTGGGGAGAGTTAATCTCTCTCAGATCGGTTTTAAGCCCAATCTGATTGTAGTCTGTAGCGACTCCCAGGGCGGCGATGCGGTCCAAGAGCTCGTTTACAGACAAGAGCTCTATTGGATCCAGCTGCTCGGCGAATTCCGAGTTGACGTGAAGATTGCTTTCGATGACCCGAGAGGTCGTCGTTGAAGCGGTGGCCGAACAGGCGGTCATAAGAAAACCACCTAGCCGGATAGCTTGGCCGGCGGCCAAAGCTCCTTTGGTGATGGTTCCGTCTTTAAAGACGGGAAGAGGCATCCTTCCTATCGGTGACGGCACAGAGGAACTCTCAATGAAAGCACCAATGTCGGTGTCAAAACCGGCGGATCTCGGGTAGGGGGTCCCGAACTGTGCGTCTAGGCGGATGGTAACAGGAGACAAGGGACACGATGTTTTTACCCAGGTTCGGGCCCTCTCGATGGAGGTAAAACCCTACTCCTGCTTGATTGATATTGATGATATGGGTAGTACAAGAGTGGATCTACCACGAGATCAAGGAGGCTAAACCCTAGAAGCTAGCCTACGGTATGATTGTTGTAATGGTTGTGTGTCCTACGGACTAAAACCCTCCGGTTTATATAGACACCAGAGAGGGCTAGGGTTACACAGAGTCGGTTACAATGGTAGGAGATCTACATATCCGTATCGCCAAGCTTGCCTTCCACGCCAAGGAAAGTCCCATCCGAACACGGGACGAAGTCTTCAATCTTGTATCTTCATAGTCTTGGAGTCCGGCCGATGATGATAGTCCGGCTATCCGGACACCCCTAGTCCAGGACTCCCTCACCCGTCGTCTGCTCAAAGCATTTGACCGTTACCTGGCGCAGTTAATGACGAGTGGGACCTGGGTATTATGACAGGTGGGCCGCGACCACTTATGGTAGGTGAGCCGAAGTAGCTTCTGACGGGTGGGGCCTAGGGCTAGGCTATAACTCTCTCTCGCATAAAATAACCCGACCCGCGGGCTCAACTCCCCGCCACCACACTCCCCCCCCACACCCGCCTTTGCCATCGTCGTCGTTCCCTCACCACCCACTCCATTTGTCTTCCTGAGGAGAGCTCGATGATGGAGGTACCTAGTAAATTGGTGTCGCCCTTTGGCCCATCGATTCGAGGAGCACGAGGCCATTGGCCATCTGGTAAGTATCAAATCCTAACCCCAGAAAACCCTAGTCCATCCCCTAGCAAATAGTCCCAAAAATCTAGTGAATATTCATAAGATTTGTTGATACGGCCATTGGATTGAACGAACTGGAATAATGATTTCGCAAATTGTGAACTAATTAGTTAGTTTGACCCCCCAGTAATGATTTGTGGGTTCAATCAATTGTGTTGCCAGTTTAGGAATGGAAGAGTACGATGGAAAAGTTCTACGCCATCGACGAGCTCTTGTTTGCAAAGTGCAAAGGGATATGCTTGTAGTTTTTGAGTCAGAAAGCTCCCATGATGCACCCGTTGGAACTGACGATAGAAGCGAAGGCAGAGGAGATGGTGTCAGGGTCTACGGTTTACAAGATCCCTAGTCGGCTAAGGCGTTGGAGGAGTCCTCCTCGGATTCTGCTTCTTCATCTTGAACGACAAGTCCTCTAGATCCTTCCTTGTTGAGGGCCCATAGACCGGACTGATAGTCAGGGCCGCATAATGCCTCCGGGGGCTCGGGCCTGGCTGGTGATCCAACTTCCGGTCTCGTGAGGCACCCATGGTTGTAACACCGTCGGTACCCCTGGGCTCATCCTTGAACTCGACTGCTTCTAGGTCAAGATCGAACTTTACCAGTTCACAAAGCTTTCTTGAAAAATAAATCCGCACCGGCTTGCCCTCTGAGGCAACAAGTGACGCTTTCTGCCGGGCTCTTCTGACCGTCAGGTAAATTTCGCGGTGCATGAGATTGCAAATTTAGTTCCAATAATAGATTGGATGGTGTTCTTCTTCATTCAGTTCCGCCTTGCGCGGTGTATTCTATCATGAATTATTGTAATAACATTTTAATTAATTAATACTTGGGGCCGTGCTTAAAAAAGAATGTGGGTGATTAGTCAAAGATCTTAGAAATAGGGTGCCCGTATTTTCCGCCTTAACCGGCAAAGAGTCCTATTGATGGCCTAAAGCCCTTATAACGCGCAGAAGCTCGTATATGGGCTGGCACAAATATCTTCACATGTTTATTCCGAAAAATGTATTTATTGAATAAAATAAAATATTTTTAAGAAAAACTTTCAGGATATATATTGAAAAAAATACTAAAACAGAAACGTTCATATATATTTGAAGACATGGTTGACCCTGTTATATTTTCATATATGCACCAAAAAAGTTTATCTACTTTAAAATTGTTTGTGTATTTAGAAAAAATATATTATAGTTTTTTTGGAAAACTATAAAACAATTCATGTGTTTTTTAGAAAATGCCGGGTTGAAAATAACATCCATGTATGGTAAAAATAACTAAAAAGGGGAAACATGGGAAAATGGGGAAAACCAACTAAAACCTATGGAGAAAAAGCAAAATCAACATGAAATTAGTGGGAAAAGGAAAGAAAATCGACAAAAAACACACAATCGAAAAATGGGCCCGACCCAGTATTGCACAAGGTGCGCATTATAGCAGCAACGAACGTGGAATAGGGCTTTCATCGGGGACGTGGAGTTTCTACACCCAGGAGCAAATGCTCCTGGTGTGAACAGTGAATTCAAAAAAATCTGAACTTTTTTTGTGTGGAATACTTTCACAAATGTTTGTTGTGCATGCAAAATTTCATCAGAAAACCACACTGGTGGAAAACATGGTAAAAAACAAAATCAATGCTCTGAAAATGTTACTTATAAAAGCATTTTTGGAGCTTGGATTTTGTTTTTTGTGCAGGACTTCCACCAATGTGATTTCGTGATGAAATTTTGCATGCACAACAAACATTTGTGAAAGTATGTCATAAATAAAAGTTACGTAGAATTTTTCGATTTTTTCTTCTATTTTTTTATACTGTTCACAACAGGAGTATTTGCTGCTGGGTGTAGAAAGGTACTTTCTTTTCATCGGCAAATACTATAGCTCCATCAATAAAAGTATGTAGTTTAGAGATGACAATAAAAGTATGTCTACAATGGGTTATCTCTTAGGCTTATTTTCAATAACTAGTTATTCCTAAAAACTTGGTGAGACATATTGTGCTAAGAGATCATCTCTTAGATAACAGAAGACCCAGTCATTGTTAGGGCATTTCTAACCGATCCCCTAAAAATAGCTGAGTATCCGGTGGTGTAAAAAGCTTAGTGGAGCATATATACTTCACTAAAATTTCGTCGGACCTAGCCGATCCCCTATATATAATGGAGTAAAAAAATTCATTTGCATTTCATTTTCGGCATTGATCACAAGAGCAAGACCAAAGAAAATAAGAACCACAATTAGACATTGTAGAAGATATCCAATTTTCCTAACTACTCCCACTAGTTGGATTAATATTTTCTCTATGTCTTCATTGTTGATATGCGGATTCTCAAGCTTCAACACTTCTTTCTTCTTTGATTCTAAAGAAGTAAATGTTCCTTCGCATCTAATCTCATCTCTAGCCTCAATTCTAGCAAAGAATGCATGCACATCTATCAATTTTTGTGCTATCAATAGACCGATGTATTCTTTTTCCCAATACCAAAACTTGCATCCATTCTACACACATAGACGAGCAAACAATGAGCTACCGAAATTGCGCCAAATCCGGTGAACAACTGAATCAAAACATGCACATATCCCATCATTTGTGCACTTAAAGAAAACCCATATGGGATGTTGCAGCATGGTAGGAACTCGGCGCACTACCTGCCGCGTGCAGTCGCCGCATTGTATGACCGGCTAACGCGAGCCACTCTGCCAGCGCCGAGCTCGGGTGACAGTCGGGCGTGTATTTGCGGGCGAACCTCCGACAGGAGAGATTCAAGTGGCTAGGGGATGATCCGGTACCAGCATGCGGCCTGGAAGACGTTGTCGGGGCTGTGTGGTTCGCTTCCCGGCCAATCCACCGCAAGGCGCATCCGGCGGCTGCGGGAGCAGCCCTAGATTCAGTGGTTCTTCGCCGGCGACGGGACAAGGAGGCACAAATCAAAGTGGCAGAGGACAGCGGCGGAGCCTAGGAGCATCCACGACTGTGGGCGGATGCTGGCGGGGGATGGGAGGGCGGCGCTGGTGCAGATGCGGCGCAGGAAGGGAGAGGGGAGGCAGTGGAGGAGAGGTGCGGATTTTACTCAGCCGCTGCACGGTGGAGTAAATATAGAAAGAAAGTTAGGACCGGAGTAAAAATTATACTCCCTTACGGCGGATTGGGGATCGGCTAGATGTCGGTTAAAGGAGTAAATTTAGTCTCTAACCGATTATAAGGGATCGTTTAGAAATGCCCCTATTGAGTTATACTGCACACTTGTGCTGTTTTTCCAAAATCTTAAACTTATGATAAATATGTTGTACAATGTTCTAAGCAACAAAAATCTATAGAGTAATGGATGGGTTGATGGTTAGCATCTCCTGCCGGTGTAAGTTTCATGAGAACTTGGTAAGACAAAGAGCTTATTGTCGATTCCGACGCTAGTGGCCGACTTGGGCTTTCGTATGGGTAGATAAGTAGATTGCGGCCTCACGGTGCTCCAGCGGTTCTATTCTTGGCAAAATCGAGGCTCAGCAGCGAGGGTCTTGAGCTAGATGGCGGCAATGAGAAAAATCGTGTTTTTGGGCGGATTCTGGCGCATACAAGGGAGGAGACGTTCTATGTGTGGGTGGGTGGGAGAGGAGGCAGGGCGGCGGCGGTGCGAGTTCGGTCTGGGCCAGGACGCACAAGCAAGCAAAAGTATTTTTGATGAGACTTGCTTTCTTGATGAATGTTCGTGAAATAATCATCATTACTGCTTGATACATATGGTGGGAAACACATAAACTAGTGCACAAGGAGAAAGTTCAAGATGCTAACTAGGTTTTTATGGGGATTCGTGCTATAATGACAAACTATGTTGCTTCCTCCCAAAACGCTTGTTTGAAAAGAGGAGGTTGGAGTCCGCCCACTGGGATATGTTAAACACGAAAACTTAACGATTGATGCATTTTTGGTCATTGCTTAAGGGTACGGCTGGAGCGTTCGGAGGGACGACAAGGAAAAATTCATTTCAGGGTGGAAGGGGGGAGGGCATTGGCACTCAGAAGGCATAATTCGGCTTGTTGTTAATTCTGATAATTTGACAATTATTGCTATCATGAAGAATCGGGGATGATATGCTGGAGCGGTCGCAGCAGTGTTTGATGATTGTTAATATATTGCTCGTGGCTCGACCTGGTCCACGGTGGTTGCCGATGGTGGTGGAGCGTCCGGCGGCGCCCATCATCACCTCCCCGGTGTTGGGTGCGGCTCTTCTTGCGGCAGTTGTGGTCTTGGCCTGTTATTGTTTCCACTTCTTCGATTCCTGATCCGCTACTTTTGGGATTGTGCGGACTTCGGCCGGGGCGAAGGCCCTGATCGGCTGGCCGATGCTGGCGATGTCGACGCCTGCAGGTGCCATTTCCTTTCTGAAGACGCCGCCATGGCCTTTTCTCCATGCCCCTACTCGAGTATCAGGGGAAAACCTAGATTGGACGACGGCGGCGTCTCGTCGATGTACCCTTCATGAAGGCGTCGTCTTGCTGCACGTGTTATGTTCGGTGTTGGATTCAAAGATTGTGGAGAAACAGACACCCTCCAGCCACCTATGTGCAAAAGCACATTGGTAGAACCAGTCTCATGAATGTGTTCATGTAATGTCGGTCCGGGCCGCTTCATCCAACAATACCGCCGAACTAAAGTAAGACGTTGGTGGTTGATACGTCTCCAACGTATCTATAATTTTTTATTGTTCCATGCTATTATATTACCCCTTTTGGATGTTTATGGGCTTTATTTTACACATTTATATCATTTTTGGGACTAACCTACTAACAGGAGGCCCAGCACGTATTGATGTTTTTTTTTGCCTATTTCAGTATTTCGAAGAAAAGGAATATCAAACGGATTCCAAACGGAATAAAAACCTTCGGGAGCGTGATATTTGGAACGAACGTGATCCGGCGAACTTGGAGTGCAAGTCAAGAAGCTTGCGAGGCGGCCAGGAGACAGGAGGGCGCGCCCACCCCCTCTGGGCGCGCCCCTATCTCCTGGGCCTCACAGGCAGCCACCGACGTACTTCTTCCTCCTATATATACCTACGTACCCCGAAAACATCCAGGGAGCCAACGAAACACAATTTCCACCACCGTAACCTTCTGTATCCGCGAGATCTCATCTTGGAGCCTTCGCCGGCGCTCCGCCAGAGGGGGAATCGACCATGGAGGGCTTCTACATCAACACCATAGCCTCTCCGATGAGTTATGAGTAGTTTACCACAGACCTTCGGGTCCATAGTTATTAGCTAGATGGCTTCTTCTCTCTTTTTGGATCTCAATACAATGTTCTCCCCCTCTCTTGTGGAGATCTATTCGATGTAAACTCTTTTTGAAGTATGTTTGTCGAGATCCGATGAATTGTGGGTTTATGATCAAGTTTATCCATGAGAAATATTTGAATCTCCTCTGAATTCTTTTATGTATGATTGAGTTATCTTTGCAAGTCTCTTCGAATTATCAGTTTGGTTTGGCCTACTAGATTGATCTTTCTTGCCATGGGAGAAGTGCTTAGCTTTGGGTTCAATCTTGCGGTGTCCTTTCCCAGTGACAGCAGGGGCAGCAAGGCACATATTGTATTGTTGCCATCAAGGATAAAAAGATGGGGTTTATATCATATTGCTTGAGTTTATCCCTCTACATCATGTCATCTTTCTTAATGCGTTACTCTGTTCTTTATGAACTTAATACTCTAGATGCAGGCAGGAGTCGGTCGATGTGTGAAGTAATAGTAGTAGATGCAGGCAGGAGTCGGTCTACTTGTCATGGACGTGATGCCTGTATACATGATCATGCCTAGATAATCTCATAATTATTCGCTTTTCTATCAATTGCTCGACAGTAATTTGTTCACCCACCGTAATACTTATGCTATCTTGAGAGAAGCCTCTAGTGAAACCTATGGCCCCCAGGTCTATCTTTTATCATATTTGCTTTCAATCTACTTTTATTTGCATCTTTACTTTTTGCATCTATATTATAAAATACCAAAAATTTATTTATCTTATCATATTATCTCTATTAGATCTCACTTTCACAAGTGGCCGTGAAGGGATTGACAACCCCTTTATTGCGTTCGTTGCGAGTTCTTTGTTTGTTTGTGTAGGTGCGTGGGACTTTTGAGGAGCCTCCTACTGGATTGATACCTTGGTTCTCAAAAACTGAGGGAAATACTTACGCTACTATTGCTGAATCACCCTTTCCTCTTCAAGAAAAACCAACACAAGCTCAAGATGTAGCAAGAAGGATTTCTGGCGCCGTTGCCGGGGAGGTCTTCGCTCAAGTCAAGACATACCAAGTACCCATCACAAACCCATCTCCCTCGCATTTATATTATTTGCCATTTGCCTCTCGTTTTCCTCTCCCCCACTTCACCCTTGCCGTTTTATTCGCCCTCTCTTTCCCAATCTCCTCCGCTCTTTTTCGCTTGCCTTTTTTTGTTTGCTTGTGTGTTGGATTACTTGTTGCCATGGCACAAGATAATACCAAATTATGTG